>NC_090888.1:65477934-65490434 GCF_036669925.1 Montipora capricornis | reverse complement strand
TATGAGAACGTTAACTTTGGGGCTGAACGTTCTTGGGTTTTTTTGCGATTTAATTGAACCCTGAAAACATTCTTAGCATGTTCGTAACGTTCTGTGGTATACTAAGTTCGACTACAAACTGAATTTTGTTTAGTGTATCATACAATAAGAAAACTAAGTTCACACTAAGAGCAAGAAGGGACCCGTGCAAGCTACAAATATAGCAACGAATTTTGCCAAAGCTTGTCAATCTTGAGAAATTTGTCAGCTTTTGTAACTTGTGTGGTTCTTGTCAGCAGGCATTTTGTTCTCGTATGCGAAATCCTTACGACTTTTTCAATCTTTCTTTTAGCTTGCACACATGCTCACCGTCTCGAATGGTGCACGATCAACAGAATGGAGAATGGGCCGGGGCGAGCGAGGAAAAGGATCCCAGGCTGTTCATCGCGCGCCATTCGAGACGGAAAGCTTGTGTGCAGGCCATATTTCTTTGCTAGCCAGCAAATTTGCGCTTACGCTTTGAATCCTGGACATTAGTAAGCATCCTCGTTTTTTTTTTTTTAATGTTCTGCTTTGTGTGCAGTGTACTCTGTTGAATTATAATATGAAATTATCTGTACGGCTTTTCTCATCTCACCCGCTATGGCTCTGTCATCTCCAAAGTCATTGAGCGTTGCTGGACAGTCCAATAAAACCTTGCTATTGTTATTATAATTATTGTTCCCATTATTATTGTTGTTATCGTTGTAAAAACAAATTAAGCGAAATTCAAGGACAGCGTACGGAATTGTATTGAACACAAGTTCTATAGTTAAATAATTATACCAAAATGAAACATTGATAGAGTACGATGACTAATGATTAACTTGAAGGGCTTCTGTGTGAATGAGAGCACTATTGTGTAGAACAGCTAGCAGTCAGCCTACTTAAGCGAGTGCTAGAGCCCTACTAAAACTCGAACTCAAACTAAACATTATCATTTTTAACTCCAAGTATTTTGTCAGCAGGAATATTCGAATGCGTTTTTCAAATTTTTTGAAGTGAACGCCCAGTAAGTAGGTAGAGAATTCCATAATCTAAAAAATTTCAGTGACGTAAAAGTTACCAATAACAGAGCCGTAACAAGTATTGTGTTTATGAACGCTGTTTGAGCGATATAAAATTTTCTAAATATTCTTCTTAGAAATATCGTGCATAAGGTTGGAAGCTGTGTCAGAGCAGCGTATATAGATTGGAAAAATATAAGAGGAGACAATGATGGAGTAGCATGAAATCTCTTATCAACTGAATTACACTTACAGGCTTGGATCCAAGCCAGTATTCGATACCGCGTATGAGCGACCGATGATAAATTTGAAGAACAAGGCTGTTTGGTGGTCTAAGCTCGAGTTCGAATAAAATAAAAGGCAATGTCACTTACCTTAACAAAAAACAGCGAATGAGAAAAACTGTATTTCAGTTCAACTGTGTCTTTCTCGATTTTATGCTTGGACTCGAGTTTCTTTTCCTGAGAATCAAGTTGACTGGTGACAGGTAATCCTTAAATAGCCCCAAAACTTGCTGAACCAACGTAGGGTCTTCGGTAGTCGCAAACTCGCTGGGCCCTCTTCTTGTGTCGCCTACTCTTTTTGGATTCCTGTCCTTTCTCGGTATCGGACATCACTGACGGTGTCGAAAGCGCAGCACGTAGGTCGTAGACTACTTTACGATAAAGAGAACGAACGCTCTCCAAAACTTCGTTAAATAGGCAATTACCTACAGCCAAGTTCCAAGGGAACATCCTTAATCATGTAAATTAAGTGGGCTTTGCGTAGATAACAACAGATACTCATCACCTTTAATACCAAGAGAAAATAGGCGGTTTTCAACCGACCTCTTGAGCCAATAGATAATGCATGGAGATGGTTATGAAACTCGACAAGTCCCTTTGTTTCATGTTTTTGTCCGTATTTTTGGCCTTGGCCCTGCACAAAACACACCTTTTTATGAGAAGATAACCAATCAAATCCATGTTTTTATTAAATTATGCGCAACTAATTTGTAAACCCGTGCGAAGCGAAAACAAAAGATTGTTGAGACTGAGGTGACAATGAGGTGACAATTGCTGGTGGACGAACAAAAAATGCTACTGAGAGATCTTTTGCTTTCGTCCACCAACATGGCGGCGATGAGGTAACGTGAAAATCATCTGTATTCTCGTTTTCAATTGAGTGTTATTCAAGTAGTTATTTATCAAGTTGAACATAACTATGATTGAGGCAATGCTTTTTGAGACTTCCAAGATAAAGATTAATCAGTTCTCGGTCATTATTAATGGGTCCGCCATAAAGGGCGTTGCTATGTTTATAATTAAGTATTTGGGTGATATCTTTGACAAATACCTTAGCTGGAACGAACATGTTAAAGCTATTGTTTCTACGGCTGGTCGGTAGAGTACAACCTCTAATTTCATCGGATCCCTTTAGGACGCAGCTTTATTGTTTTTAGGGTTGGGGTCCATCGTTAATTGGTTGTTTGTTTTGGTCCATTGTTTTCTGAACCAATCCCAAGAGGCGTTGTAATGTAGCTGCGTTCTGACCCGGTCGGTATGCTATTGTAGGTCGTGTGCGCCGTTTATCATTTCATATAGTGCTAATGCCATTAATGTTTCAGACCGATATTACAAACAGCGTTGTACCCGCTCAACCCGGCAGAGCAATCTTTTGCATCTCCCTGCAAAAAGAACGGAAACAGGCGGGAGATCTTTTCATTATCATGGAAGTACGGATTTTAATAATAATTGTAAATGTACATAACTAAAATAAATTGAAATATACGCTAGCTTTAGTGCAGGGTAGTGCATAGATCATAGCGTTTGAGTAACAAAAAAACTGTTCGCGACTGCTTTTCCTCACTTTGTGTGACTGCAGGGACCGGCTAAAAAGTCATTTGAATTTGACCTGACAGTGGCACGACTATTGCGCGGCAGTTGCTTCAAACATCAAATTTCAACTCAGTCGTGCAAATTGAAACTGGAATCTGTTCACTGAGTTACAGGATTTTGAAAAGCTTTAGTGTGCATGAGACTATCGTCTGCAAAACAATGTCACTTCTACATGTATAAAAACTATCAATCGTCTTTAGGGCTGACGTAGCGAAAACAATGCCGGCTGCAACTAGCGGCGCGCTTGTAGCCAGTGAGAACTGAGCTACGTACTGACACCAAAGCATACCAATGGAGTTTTATAAAGTTTAGCAGTAGTATGAGATTAGCGCATTTTTAGCCCTTGCACGTGGATTCTAGCACCTTGGTTCAAGTTTGTTTCAAGCTCTCAGCCAATCCCATCAATTTGTGACCGTTTATAGTTTTTTGATCATTGCCTAACACTCACTCGTGACCTCAACGGTTCCCGAAATCAGTAAGGATCAATGTTCAACCGAGAAGCCTGCGCTTCATCACAATATATAACTGCTATGGAACCATTTCCCGCTCAGCTAGCAATATTGGGTGTTTTTTTTTTAAAGCGATTGTGATACCTCTCGCGCTTGATGGATTTGAGACCATTATTACACATCATGTTGCGCATACTATGCAACTCGTTGGTTATCTACCTCCACATTAACATCGTTCCCAGGGTCAATGGAGGCAGAGATGAGAGATCCTGGGAACGAGGTTGCCTCCACATATCAAACACGCTCTCGTAAAATAACTGTTCTTTATTCAGAGATGATCATAAGTTAAACAACTGTTCCTGATATGATGTGTGACTGACTTGAAGAGTAGTAGATTTACGTTCCTTTCAAGTTTTCTGGGATTTCTGAATTAACGTACATCATATGTAAATGAGACTAAAATACAAAGCAAGCCGGTAAACTGAGATCTAGTAGGCAAGATTTTATGGGGACTATTTTCTCGCCCCGTCCAGTCCCCACCCAAGACTATATATTCAAGCATGATAAAACGTGTTGTGGGCTAGTACCTATGGAAGCAATTGCAAGGGGCACAAAAGACTTGTATATGAAGCCGACATTTTTCATCACGTAGGTTTTACAGTATGATGCTTCACACTGCATGAGTGGGTGAGCCAGTCCGGCTATACAGTACCTATCTCCCTCGTCTTCCGCCAAATGACCTAAAAGAACCCCTTCCACCTGATCGCACTTTTGGACTCGCTGAGGATCTTATGGAATGGCCTCCGCTAGGAGATCGCAACTTGGTGCCACCGGAGGGTCTCATTTTAGGACCACCTGAAGATCTCACGGAAGATGTCGCCCCAGAAGACCGGGCTTTGGGGCTAACTGATGATCGAACTTTATGGCCTCCTGTGGATCCCACTTTTGCACTCTTCGAGTATCTCACAGCAGGAGCTCCACCGGACGTCCGAATTTTACGGTCATTTTTCTGGGGATTGCCATTTTGACCTCCTGCACAGGACGTACAACCGTCTCCGGCCCGCTTGTTCAGCACAGGACGATATTTAATCTTCTTTGTCATACAGTCAATATAAGCACCTTCTTTTGACTTTTGTTTCTGTTCAGAGACATACTTGATCCTTAGCTCAGACTGCTTGTCCTGTGTAAATTTGCCAGCCACTATCTTGTCAATAGCTTGTTTTGGCGTTGGGGCCCTGTGCTCCTGCAGTCGTCTCTTGACATCATTTGATCGACCAATGTACAAGTACTCGGTTTTCTTGCTTCCAATTTTCTGGCCGATTGCATAGATTCCCGCAATCTTGGGCACTGGTGTGACATCGTATTTTTTCCAAGGCATATTGGATAGCTTATCGCAAACTTCACCTCTCACCTCACTGACGACCTGAGACAGAGAAGATATATATTGATCACCACCGATCAAGTTGTGGCATACCTAGCTGACTGCACAACTTTACATTCTTGCATTTTACAAGTTCGCGTGACTCGAATGGTGAGTTAGTGACAGATTTCTGGGAAACCTAGCCAGATTCGAGTTCCTGTTATGATATCCCGCGTGTCAAATGACAATATAGCTTGATCGCAGTCTAATCCCTAACTTTATAACCAAAATTACGATCATGAAAATGACCAAATGAAAAAGAATTTCAACAAGATATTACAACAACTAATGAGGGCTACTCAGAAAAAGAGGAACTTGCTTTTGATCCTGGTTTTTTTCTTGGATAAGAAAAACGAAAAAAAAAAACCCAGATTTCCTAATTATCATTGAGTAACTGAACTGCCTAACGTCACCGACAGACGAGTCATTAGCGATTATCATGAAGGTGTTCGGTATCGTTCCGAGCACAGACCCTCATAATCTGCCTCATGCATTTCACTAGCGTTTCTGAGAGGCTAACGTTTTCATGGACAAACGATGATGCTCGCTCCCTTGTTTTCATTCTGAATTGGCAACACAAGTAAGCAACTGACATGACTGAATAAGTCTAAAAATGTGTGGATGTTTGTGTTTGTCCTTTCATTAAGCATAAAGTTTGTATGGACCTTGCGCTTTCGACGTAAACAAACCCGCTTCGATTTACGACAAAGTAACGCGTGGGACATGCGGCAGGACAGTATTCGACACAGATGGCTTAGTAACTAACAACGTTTAAAAGTTGCTGAAATACTTACTATGAGACCAAGCCAAAGAGATATTGCATATATCAGTGTGAAGTTCAGCATTGCGGGATAATAATCTCGAATCCTATCGTGGGTGAACGAATTGGACTTCTGCAAATGGAAAGTGCATCAAACAAGTCAACAAGCTACTTTCTTTGTTGAACTCATGTCTCCACACAAGACTTTGCCCACCGAAATATGTAGAATTATTTACATTCCATTATTTATACACCTTCATATTAACCGTCGCACATGTATTAATAACTACTTAATAACCGAGAGTGAGTTCGTTACGGGAAAATCTCAAACTGAGGCCTTGCCGTATTGACCGAGCGATAGCGAGGTCAATACGGTAGGCCGAGGTTTGAGATTTTCCCGTAACGACCGAACGGTCGAGGTTATTAAGTTGTTTATTATATGGCACCAGCACCAGCAAGAAAAATAAAGCCAACAAGCCAAAGCTGGCGCAGCGAAAGTGATCATTACATCCGGTGATGCGCGCGCTTCACTGTTCATTCATCGTTTCAAATCGCAAAAATCAAGTGAACTGACGCGTCTTTCGATCTAAAATAATCTCTATTTTCGTCACAATTTATTATAGCCGTGAAAAGGTCATGTAGAAGGTTAGGGCCATGTCACAACAAGGAAAATTTTGTCAACATCTCTGAGAATCAAAGGCCAAAGTCAATACGTAAAGAACGAGATGCTTCCGTGAAGCATACACTGGGTTGCCGGTGGTACATGTTACAGAAGAATTGTGTGGTATTGAACTACAGCATTCCAGTCTCTGAAGAATAACAAATAAAAGAGAAGCGAGAAACATTGGCTTCTGGGCTGACATGTTGATAATTTTCAAGTTCCCTCACAACTTCTTTTCACCGCAAGTTTAAGCGTGTCTTCTGAGCATCTGACAGCTTTGTAATACCAACGTTCACTGAAGTTAAAGCCTGTCCGGCGGGGCTAGTTTCTGGATGGGAGACCGAAACAATATACCCCTTGTAAAACAGAAGCATCTGTCCGAAAATGCTATTAAGGCCAACAAATGCGAACTCAACAAGGTACAGATTTTGTTAGCTTGCTTTATGCAAAACAAGAACATTCTAAAAGCTTATTCTACGCAAAAAGTAGGTTCTGGAGGTAATTTTGAGAGTGGAAATCAAGGTTACGCGGCAGACGGCAAATACAAACTCACGATTTAATTAAGTTAACACACCAGAAAGACGCTAACCTCATTTTGACAAGAAAATGCTTTACTATTGCCATAAAAACTATCCAGTTAAGCTCGCATATCACAAAACATGATGAATTCATAAAGGCCACCTTTTCCAGCGAACAATTTTTTGAAACAAACAACATCTTTGCCATTAGCGGCAAAACCCCTCCTATTTCATTACGTGCGTGAAGAGAAGAAACTCAATCGTGTCAAATATGCGCAATATTGCGAATACAAACTTAATTTCAGGATCAAACCGTTTCCATGAAGAACCTTTTCCTTGAATAATGAAGCACAAAATACACGACAAGCTTTCTTTCAAATAATTCTTGACTGTCACATTTCCAATTATTTTTTTAACCTGAAGACTGTGCAGAGTTGATCACAGATCCACGTAAGGTGTTCGATTCGTTCTCTGTCTTTGTCGAACCCATAAGTTACCACAGAATTTTCTATTTGGTTTCAGTGTTCTACATAACAGTACACTTGGTAAAATATTATTTTAGATATACAGCTCACTTTGATTTCGGCTCGACGGGCGATAGATTGTTGTCGAAGTACAATACTCGTCGCTTTTGAGATTCCAGGTGTTGGTTTTTCACCGCCTGCATAGTTTATCCAACTGACTTTCCATTATTGAGCTCCATAAGGGTATATTTTGTTTGAGGATCCACTAAAACGCCATTCGCGTTACATGACTTTCGACGCCATTGCAGGCTAAGTTAATGATTCTACTGTGTCCACCAGAGAAATCTACGCATTTCCACTACCCTCTCGATCCTAAGAAAATACGCGCAGAAGGCTGTATGCACAAAGTCATCACTCACCGGGGAAGTGACAGGCAAGACTTTTACCGACACGGAAAAAAATAAAAAAATTAAGTAAATAAAATAAATAAAACGAACAAGTCTTGTTGCTGAGCAGCTTGAATTTGTTTATCTGCAGCAAGTTCCAATTCCCTTTTCCTCAGTTCAAGTTCCTCTTCTTTCAAATCAAGATCTTCTGCCGATTTTTCCTTTAGATAATCAATTGTATCACTTGTGCTTGTTCTTACCTTCTTCTTTTCATTGCCACTATCCGATTCATCATTCTCCCTTTTATTAGTATGCAGCCATTTTTTTCATTGCTTATTTCCTCACTTCTTCTGCTGTTGCCTTTCCCTTTTCTGCCTTTCTATTTTTGTCAAGATCCTGCGGTTCAATTTTAGCTTAACCATCCTTTTCTCTCTCTAAAATTTCTTCCAGCAAACTATCCACTTCTGATATTTCCACATGAATTCCTGACGCTTTCTCTCTCGTTTGGCTTGCTTTGCAGTCAAGAGAGAGTACCTGTCACGGACAGCTCTTGCGGAGACTCTGAACGTTTTGCTGGTCAATGGCATTTAGCCGCTGGGCAATAGCATCCCAAACATTTCCCCTTTCTAGAACTTTAGGGCCAAATTTTTAGCAACCTTAAGCAACACTTTACTTCACTAATAGCTGATTTAAGCTATTGGCAAAGTACCGAGGAATGGAATCTACAAAGCCCCGATACATACCCTTTCTTCGCAGTGTCTTGCGAAGAAGCCATGTTGTATTTCTTGGAAAAATACACTCGTCAGTGGCTCATTCACAGAATAAGTTATAAACAACAGAATCCGATAAAAACAGGCTTCATCAACCAATAAAGAATCAAAGAAAAAGCCAGGGTATACACCGAGTTTTCGCCAGCTTAAACAGGTTAAATTACTGACGTTTTCGTGAGAACGCCAACTCACTCAAAATTCAGTCGTCGACGTATGCACAATGACGGTTGACTCAATCTCGACCCCAGAGTTCTTCTATGACTGGATCCAAGGCTCTGGTGACGAGAATGCAGCTGACTGAGACTAACATGCGCAATTCATTCAAAGCATCACGAATTTACTTCCGGGCGTCGTCGTCCTGTCGCTCGTCGTCGATGCTTAAGCTTCCTGGGCTCCAGGCCGGTGCATCATGGGTAGAGAGAAAACCGTATATAAGAGGAAGTGTAGCACGTGATAGTCATCTAGGCCTCTGAATCAACCCAGCTCAGAGCTCCGTTTAATCTGTCTTCGAGCTCTTGTTAATTCTCCCGCGTTGGATGTTGTTCATGTCCGCCATGTCAATCACCAAGGACGAGGTTTCGGATCTGATTACATTCAATAACCAACAGATGATGGATTCTTTTAAGGCCTTGTTACAAGACACCGTGGGTCAAATTAAACGGGCCAACGAAGACGCCGCGCCGACCTCTAAATGAGGGAGATTAAGAAGCTGAAACACAGTGAGCCCCATAAATTCAAACGGAAAGCCAACGAAGATCAATATCAGTTTAATCTGAAATTAGGAGAAACACTCGACAACGTCCGCTGCGCAAAAGTCACAGCTTGAAAATGGTAAATCTGAATTGGATGAAGGTGAGAAGTTACTGCTCGAACGCCAAAAACACATCCTTCTAGCTGATAAATCGGAGTCAGGTTGGTTTACCGTAGAAGAATACAAGAAGCATGATCTGGCGAATTTTCAGTGCCGAGCGGCGCGCACGAGCGACTTTGTCCACTGTGAAAAAGAAGAGAAGCAGCTCATTTGCCGCGAGCAGAATTAAGATCTTCGCTTGTACGCCCGTCGGCCCCCTTAACTTCATCGGACAGCTCTCAACAGCAACCCCAAGCCATTCCGTCTATTGTGCCCGCTTCGTTTACCGTTCGGCGTCCCAATATGGGCAGTTGTTTTGCTTGTGGTAAACCTGGGCATTGGCGTTCTGTCCGGCGACGGCCAAACAGCAGCCTCCTTCGGCTTCAAAGTGACTTCAAGATCAGGATGAATCAGGTTTTGTTATTTCCATTTTTGATTATAATGATTTGGTTATGGAAGCGGAAGATGACAGTGCTTCAGATGCTAATTTTGTTTCACTTCGTTCCGAGATTCATCCTCTCATTTTCGATTCGCTGGGAGATTCCCTCGGTACGTTTGATTTTTCCAGTCAGCCCACGGTGCGAGGAAGGCTTAAATTGTGTATTCCTTTCTGGCGTGCCCTAGGAACTTTGCAATTTATTCTTAATGTTATCAGTCAAGGTTACAAGATTCCCTTCTTCGAACTACCGACACCTTTTTTCAAGGCAAACAATGCTTCGGCGCTTTCTAACAGTTCGTTTGTGTCCAAAGCTGTTAATGAACTGCTCCACGCTAACCTTGTTGAAGAGATGTTTTGCGTGCCTGACATTGTCAACCCGCTTTCTGTTTCCACGCGTAGTTCTGGTAAACAGAGGTTAATTCTGGTCTTAAGGCACGTGAACAGTTTCATCTTCAAACAAAAGTTTGAATGTGAAGACTTAAGCGTCGCCATACAAATCTTTGATCAAGGCTGTCCTTTATTCAAATTTGATCTTTAGTCAGGATACCATCAAATCGAGATTTTTCCCGCACATCGGAAGTTCCTCACCTTCGCTTGGGATTTTGGAACCGGTTCTTTAAGATATTTTCAGCTTTGCGTCCTTCCGTTTGGGCTGTCCTCAGCACCTTTCATATTTACCAAAATGTTCAAGCCGCTTCTTAAATCATGGACAAGTCGGGGCATTCCCATCGCTATTTTCCTCGATGACGGCCTCGTTGGGGAACTGATCCTGTTCCCGCCAAGATTAATAGTTTAGTGGTGCATTCCGATCTGGTTAGGTGTTATTCTCAACACTATCGATGGTTCTATCAAGGCCACTGACGAGCGAATCGCTACGCTTTCTCGCGACTTAGAGAATTTGTCTATCCATCAGATCCTACGCGCGTTCACGTCAAGCGCGTGGCAAGCATTGCTGGCCAAATTATTTTTCTTTCAAGCTGTTTGGTGCCTGTTGCACGTATTATGACGAGATTACTTTTCTCGGTGATCAGCAGAGCTGTTTCTTGGGACTGTGTAGTATTGCTTACGCAGGATGCCATTTCTGAGATGGATTTTTGGAGGCATAACGTCCGCGCCTTGAATGGCAAAGTATATTGAGGGGTTAAGTCTCTTCCTGCCAAAAATACCTTTTCCGACGCTTCTGATTCGGCTTTTGGTGCGTTTGTTCAATTGCAACCGGGAGTTGAATTAGTGTCTCACCAAAAGTGGTCGATTGCGGAGACCGCGCAAAGTTCAACGTGGAGGGAACTCAAGGCAGTATGCCTCGCGTTAGAAGCATTTGCAAGCCGTCTCTAGGGGTGTAAAGTCATATGGTTTTCCGACAACCAAAATGTTGCCTCCATTCTCCTTAACGGCAGCCGGAAGGCCGACCTTCAATTCCTCGCCCTCCAAGCCTTCCACATTTGCCTTCAGTTTGGTATATCTCTGGATCCTAAATGGATTCCTAGGGACCTTAACTCTAGGGCAGATCTTATTAGTAAGCTTATCGACTTTGATGATTACGATCTTAACGACGTCATCTTTCAGGGCTTAGACGAGCTTTGGGGCCCTCAAACCGTGGATAGGTTCGCCTGCACTTACAATGCCAAGCTACCAAGATTTAACTCTAGGTTTTTCCAGCCTGGTTCCGAGGCTGTTGACGCGTTTTGCCAGGACTGGAGTTTTAATAACAATTGCTTTTGTCCCCCAGTTTGTCTCATCGCTAGGGTTATTCAGCATTTGGAGTTATGTCAGGCCAGAGGGACCCTATTAGTCCCGCCTTGTGGAAGTCTTCTTTATTTTGGAATTTCTCTTCTAAAGATGGAGTCCACTGGAGCAGCTTTGTCATCGACTGGGTGTACCTTCCCAAGTTCCAGGGACTGTTCATCAAAGGAAAAGCGCGCAACTCCCTTTTTGGTTCCAGATCGTTAAACTTCGACGTTGTAGCGTTTAGAATCGATTTCAGCCGTCCCAGGCCCCCCTCGTCCCTTAGAGGGTATTGCACACTGTCCCCTGGCAAATGTAGCTCATGTTCTTAGGCATCTACTCGCTTGTTGCTATTCCAGATTCCCCGGGTTTTCACAATTACTGTTTTGTAAAACGTTTTATTCTTGGACCTAAGCCCGTTCAGGTTCCCTATGTTGGTTTAACGTCTTACCTGTATTTCGTTTTTATCACTTGCGATTTAGACCTATTTAAGACTCGCACGTATGTCTTGCCTATGTTCTCCAATTACAATTATTTAGAAATTGTTTTGTGCTCCTTTTTGTCTCCTCAGATGTTTTTTGCTCCGGTTTCCGGCGAGATCAGGTGACGCCAGGGTCTCACGGATAGATTGAAAACCACGGTCCTTTCCTCTAAGGCTGTAAGCACTTCCTCCCAGTATCACCGTGCATTTCGCAAGTGGAAGGAGTTCGCGGCCTGGAAGCTGAACGAAACTAGTTTTCCTGCTGACCCCTTTCACGTAGCTCTTTATTTACAGCATCTTTAGAACAGGCCCAGTCTCCCAGCGTCATTGATTCCTCCTTTTACAGCATCAAATGGGCCCATGATATGGCCGGGATTCCCTCCCCTACTGACAATTCTGTAGTCGAAAATGTCAGGTCGGCAGCCAAGAGAATTCTTGGCACTGATACTGTCAACCGTAAAGAGCCTATTTCCTCAGATCTGATCCGTGAAATATAATATAATGTTTGTATATGGGGTTGTTGGGTCCGTAGTAGCAGACACCCCAGCCTAACCGGCGTGTTATGTTCTTGTACTGGGTTTTTTCGTCCAAAGTTGTGGACACCCTAGCCTAACTGGCCGCATATGTTCTGTACGGGGATTTATGTCCAAAGTTGTGGACGCCCCAGCCTAACTG
>NC_090888.1:65457934-65462934 GCF_036669925.1 Montipora capricornis | reverse complement strand
AGGAAGAAGGTGAGTTGCTGTTTTAAATATTTCTATTCTGCGTCGATATTACACCCTGCGAATCTCTCTGGTCATCATATCATAAAGATAATCCATTACAGAAATTTACAGACCGACAAGCGAGACAAGACTCGACCGCGAAAACAGCGAAACTGAAGTGGATGCAAACAATACACATGAACAAAGCAGAATCACTATTCTCTGAACTTCAAACTAATGATTCTCTTCTGTTCTCGACTGCTAATGGGTCCAGGGAGACTTGTGAGCCTGTGTAAGTCTCAACACAGCAGTAAATCGCGAAATGTCAGTGTGGTTACAACTGAACTCAGGAGATGACCTTAAAATCGGCTTTAATCGTCGTTTTTTGGTTTCGTTTGCTTCCATGTCGAAGGCTGAGCAAGGTACCATCACTTCTTTCGAGTAGCAATGGAAGTAATTAATGGAATGTCCAATCATGAAATGATGGTGATGATATTTTGGAAATTTTCTATTTGAAAAAGAGCGCGAATTGCAAAGGTCAGCATTTTATAACCTTTGTTATAAAGCAATTATGAAAATGTGCCATGGAAGCACTTTCGATTTCACTTTCGAGTGGAATATCCCTTCCATGATCATTGGATCGGTAATGTAAAACTGTCAAACTGAGACGTCTTGTTTATCGGAATCGGGGAAATTTAACCTTTTGAAAAGGAGCTTTCCGGATTAGTCAAGAAATGCAATAGACATCTTGGATTCTAACGACACAGGCATCAGACGCGGCAAATGGGTCCCTGTGATGTCATTCCCTCCCTGTGCGTGACGCCCTCCCCTCTCAATCCGATCTCTTTCAGAACCTGTGGCATGGGTTCTTCTGATTGCTTAAAATTGGCGGCCACCTGTTTGTTTCGCGCGCAAAGTGTATCTAAAAATAATTCCATGACTGGCTGTGCTGGGACAGGACCGCAAAGTTATTCACTCTTGACGCTGTGTGATAGCAGCTACAAATGCGTTATAAGAAAAAAAATCGCATAATTCGGGCCCCATAATCAACCATGCGGTGCCGCATAATTTGCAATTTTTTATCGCATTTTATCAGATGTCCTGGAACTTCAAAAGGGAAGAGCATGATGAAACCAGAGAAGCCAAGAGGACGAGGACGACTGAGTTAAAGGAGGAAGAGAGTGAAGTGAGAGAAGAGGACACATACCAAGGTGATGTAGGACTGGAGCACAATTCCGACATATGCATCCAGGAAATTCCAACTCCTATTACAGCACCACAGAATGAAAAATTGATGTCCCTCAATTCAACAGCCAAAATCATGTTTGATGTGGAAACAACAAGCGTAGGTAATACCTGTTTTACTCAATTCATAATAATTTACAAGGCCTTTCGGTCCCATGGTGACCATCATCAAATTTCTCAATAATGTCACGAGTTTAGAAGTCTCATTTCTAGTTCCGATCTGGTGCCATTTGCCGTTAGTTGCCAGGCTCCTATGCATCAATTTCTTCACTGTGTATTCTTTTTCATCTTGCTTCCTTAGTGATGAAAGTGTGTTATACACCTCAGTCTGTAAGAACTTCCATATAAGTAATTATGGTGAAATAAATATTGAAATACTTGATATGTGGACACCAATTATGAATAGCTTACATGTATCAATGACTTCTTATTTCAGTCACCAGTGCTGACATTATACAACTCTCAGCTGTCCATGAACAAGATGAATTCAACGTTTACATGATGCCAGAGAAAGAGATCACACCCGAAGCATCACAAGTCACCCAGCTTAAAGTGGTAGGAGGAAGACTGTGCCTAGAAGGAAACCCAGTGGATTCCAAAAGTGCAGTGGAAGGTCTCAAGAGTTTTGTGGAGTGGTTAAAGGCAAAAGAGATGCCAGTAGTGCTGTTTGCGCACAATGCCAAATCATTTGATTGCCAGCAGATAATTTATTCTCTCCAGAAATGTGATCTTTTAAGTTCCTTTCAAAGTTGTGTTGTGGGGTTTGTTGATACATTAATATTGTTTAAAACAGTTCTGCCACACAGAGAGAAATACACTCAGCCAAGTCTGGTATCAGATCTTTTGGGCGTTTCTTATAGTGCTCATGACTCCCTGGAAGATGTCAGGGCTCTGCAGCGACTTGTTTCGTACAAGGAAGTAAATGATAAGGCTATTATAGAGTCAAGTTTCACCATAAATTATGCCATCAACAGTACAAAGTACTGTCTTAACAAGGCTGTTAACTTACATAGCCTACGGCCCCTTATTGCGTCAAAAGTTATTTCCAAGGGCATAGGGGACAAGATTGCAGCTTCCGGGCTCACGTTGAGCCATCTAAAGTTTTCAATTCTACGAGGTGGGAAGGACGGACTCAGTAATGTTTTGACTGAAAAAGTCAATGGGAAACCCAGGGTAACAGCAAACTCAAGAATAATAGCTGCACTTTTCAGCCACTTAGAAAACTTATAGTTGAATTTCTGTATTTTTCATTTTTTTCCTGCTCTAATTAGGATTTTATCGTTGCTAAGCGAGGCCTTGATATTTGTACATTTTAGTTTTAACTGACATAAGGAGCGAATGAAGAAATCACAAAGAATACGATTAAGACATGCGGTGGAGGCAGGAAAAAATTAAGTGAAGAAAGAAAGGAAAAGTGCATTTGGGCTCATCCTCGATGCAAAAGCCTGTGAAACTCGCAAATGACGCAACACAAAGGAAAACAAAACAGCAAAAAAACATCTAACAATAACCTAACCCTACCACGAGCTAGCAGAACAAAGAAAAAGTTTCACAGGTTTTTACACCGAGGTAAACCCTGCACTTGCCTGAAATGTGAAAGTGTAATGAGAGGCAAACGATGACCACTGTGCGATTAAGGGGGCGAGCACACGTTAGCTCGGATTTTTATTTGCCACCTGAATAGCTCCCGAGCCTGATTGGTCAGAAACCTGATACACCTATCACACCCACCCGAGCCTACAAACCATAAATCTAAACGAATGCCTTGCCATAAAAATTCGAGTATGATATATTGTCAAAATATTGACTTTTTGACCAGCTATTGTGTAGTTCACTGAAAATTGAAATAAACCAGCGGAAACGATAGGATTAACGTTTCCTGTTATTATCAAACGCCAGGCACTTAACGTAACAATGACCTTATCCTCGCGTTTCAGCGGGATGTTCCGCTGGCTAGGAAATAGCTTGTTAATTGGTTCGGAAAATTAAAACAAACTTTATCTTGACGCCGCTTTTCTTCTCCATTCAATGGATGATGTCGCTTTTTGCGAGTGAAGATATTTCTTCAGTTCAATTATCTCTGACCTGCCAGCCTCGTTGGCAGACACTAGTTTTACTTGTTTGGTTACTGGAGAAGAAAGGCCCGTGTCGAGCCAAGACATGCCAACTGCCTGCAGGCAAGCTCTTCGTTTGGATCGAATCGGGTGCAATCATCCGGCTCGCGCTGGCGAGGCTCATTGAGTCTGCACGTAGAAGCTACACATGTTCAAAATGCCGTGAATTCTTCAATGTATATTTCAATGCATTACAGATTTTTCTTTATTTACTCAATCTAAACATCGTGGGTTTCTGAGATAAAAACACTTGAAAAAATTCCATACCGATCTTCCTTCAGTGTCCTTTAGCCTTTTAAAAATGGGAATTTTGACTTCCGGCGGGGGTGCAAACACGCGCTAGTAAGGAGACTGGGGGATAGCAAAACTTTGACGTCAAAACAAAAAGCTAAAAAAAAACAAGGTTGATATAACGATGAAGGAATCATTGAAAAAGCCAATATTTCGAAAGGCACTGCCTTTCCTTATCAGGGTTTTACAAGCAATGACTATTGTAAAGCCCTGATGAAGAAAAGCAGTGCCTTTGGACATATTGCAGTGGCTTTTTCAATATATTCCTTCACCCGTTACGTCAGCCTTGCTTTTTTTTAGCTTTTTGTAATACTGATTTAAATCGCTGATAAGGTCCTTCACCGGGATCCAGTGCTTCTGTTTTGTTACGCTGGTCTCTGCTTTAGAAAGTCATACGTGAAAACAAGAACGCAAGAGAACTTGAAGAAATTTAAATAAAAAAAACATTTTTACATTTTTAAAAGCCTGTTTCGACATACCTTTCACATCTTCAGTTGTGAATGATGTGTGTAATTTGAATATAGGCCTATTTATAAGAAAATACAATGGTTAAATTGAGATATACACAAATACCTAAGCTTATATTCAAAGTACACAACTAATTTACAACTGAAGATGGCATAAGTATGACGACACATGTCTTGCAAAAAAGTTTAAATGTTGTTTTATGAGGGTGTGAATGGGGTTAACCGACTAGTGACAAAGAGCTAGAAAATATTACTGACTACCGACAAAACGAGGGAAAAATTACCGACTAGCGACAAAAAAATTAACTGGGAGTTACCGACAACCGACAGAGGTCGAAACTTTTAACCGACAACCGACAAAGTAATAAAATTTTAACCGACAACCGACATGTGGACCCCCCATTCAGACCCTCTTTTTATATCTTCAAGTTATTTCTCATCTGCTGTTTTCAAGACCCGAACGCAGGAAATTTTAGGGATGGAAATTTCGTTCTTTTGTCTAATTTTATGAATAGAGACAAATACAACGCCTTTCATGCTTTTTAGCCCGTACATGTCTAAAATGTCTTTAAGGCTTTACATATTTTGTTCGAAACCAACTCTTACTAGGTGTGGTGCACATACTGATATGGAAAATTCAAACCCGCTGGAGTGTGGGCAATTAAAATTCCTTTTGATGTCAATGAATCGAAACTTATTATGCTTCATTTCTTTTGTTTTAAATATATTTTATTACGCTCGATTTGGGATTGTTAGCACAGATGAGCAAGGCATCCAGACGTAAAGAGAAACAGTCATTCTCAGGAAAGGTCAAAAGAGCACAAAACGCGTGACTAGAGAGCTACGCTAAATGGTTGTATCGTCATTTCCTTGTTACTAAATCTTGTGTAATTACAACTTGATG
>NC_090888.1:65437934-65452934 GCF_036669925.1 Montipora capricornis | reverse complement strand
TGCATTAGTAAGCATCACCGATTGGAAATCCGAGTATCTGGAGTTGCGCAGACCGTACGCGCAATAACAGTAGTAGGCACCGTCCTTAAGAACCACCCTGGGAGCAGAGCCTCTCTAAAACTCACCAGAAGGCCCTGCAGAAATCGTGTCAAGTCTTTTAAGTCGCCGCAGTCCACGTTTTTGGGTTAGTCACTCCGGTCAAAAGGTTTAGGCAGCGTGTGAATCATATTTCTGACAAGGCGAAGGTTAAATCGAGCTAGCCTTCAGTACGGAAATCAATTAAATGTGGCGTCTAGAAGTGCGATCGAGACTTGGCCTGGGTTTGAAACTGTCTCCAATCAACGGCTCCAAGCAAGACTTTACACGATTTCTGCAGACTCTTTTCCCTTTTCATGGAGTTAAGAAAGGCTCTTCTGGCAGGGTGCTTAAAGTTCCAATTTAACCAAAAAATAAATTCTTATTTTTCTTTGGGATTTCAAAACTATGTTAACTAAGAACACTAAGGGCGCGTTCGATTGACCCTATTCCGGAATAAGAATACGTGGAGTAATGACTAAAATGGTATGTTTGGCGCGTTTTGAAGCTGCAAGGATGATAAAAAATATGTTTAAAATAGCATTTTTGAAAATGTTTGACAATTTTAATGTGAATCTCCGCAAAAACGAAGGATTTCCAACTTGTATTCCATGTATTCCTATTCCGAAAGACAGTCAATCGAATGCACCCTAAGCGACCAAAGTAGTTTTAAGTTTATTTCAAGTTAACAGTTATTTTCGTATTTAATGGCCCGCCATTACTAACTCAGTTTAATATCTTTGAGAGGGTGGATCGAGGATAGAAATGACGTCAAAGGCTCACTAGTTCAAGAATGCAATGCACGTGTGCACCGCAGAGTTAATATTCAGCACGCGAGTTTTGGGCTTTCAGACTTTTAAACTCGCGTTTGCATATATAATAAGCTGCATTCAAATGCTGAACTTACAAGCTAGTGAGCCTTTAACGTCACTTTTGCTTGGATCCAACCCTCTGAATTCCAATCGGTCAATTTTGAACGTGAGTAATGGCGGACCGTGAAATCCAAAACTTACACTCAAAGTGAACGGCCTTTGGATAAAAGTCAAAGCTTAAAATTTTGCCAGTCAGGTGATAAGCAAACACACTTTCAAAATTGACAATAAAGTTGTAAATACATTGTTCGTGGTTAGTCTAACCACGGAAAATGTAAGCATGTGAACAATCTGTTTTCACTTTCAAAATCTGAACGTTTTCAGCATCACATCGGGAAAATATATATATTTGCTTTAAAATGGGGGAATAAATGTAATTAATATCGCACGTTAAACTTTGTTAGCACTTTCATGACTTGATCTTGTCCTTTCCATTTCTCTCCGACCTTCTCCCATATATCTCCATGGCCATTCGATTTTGGACATTTTTTGAATTTTGGGTCAGTAGTCCGCGACTTTCGATGTCTTCTGGAGATTCCACCTTTAAAACCTACAAAAGGGGAAACCGTTAACACAGACCATCCATTCATCTCTCCCCAAAAGTGGCCATTGTGTTGTCTGTATGCAAGCATGAATACTCGCAAGACAGATTTTCAGATGTAGTTGTTTTTAGTGGTCAAACTAATTAGCAATTGCTCTTATTTCCCTCGCTATTTCCCTTGCTATTTCCCTTTGCTGCATTGAGTGATTGGCTTAATAAGCTCGCTCCACATCAGCCCTCCGCCAATCAAACTTGATGTAAAAGAAAATCCAGTCGTGATTGGCTTATATGCTTTCCAAGCTTAATTACGGCTGCATGCAGTTGATCTTCAATGTTATTGGCTTATATTCTTGTGTTCGTCTGCTATGATTGGCCAGAGTAATTTCTTTATTCTGGTTGTATGACAAGTCTTTGATGACACTCAATAAACTAGTTTCGCATTCTGCGCAAACAAGAGAACAAAGTCGAGGTTCAGGATTTTGTTTTCCATTTTCCTTTGTTTAATTATTTTATTATTTCACTATACCTCTACTCAGTTGTTTTGGCCTCACACACTATTCAAAGCTGTTCTATTTTCGAGCCACTTTTGCATGTTCAGCAAAGAATCGTTCCTCCTATTTCTGACGGAAAATAATTTGCACTGACAAAAATTGAGTGCCTTTATGGACACCAGGACAATTCATGAATGATTATTTGTTAATATAAGAATTCTCCACCGACAAAAATAGCCAGGAAAACGAAACTGACCTTGTCTGAAACTTATCATTGTAAGGGCCGCTTCCTCTTTTGCAATTCCTTGCTTGTACTGGTAAAGAGCCATTAACAAGTTCATCCCTCCATGTGCTAGAAACAGCTGCTTTAGCGACTTGTCATGCCCGACAAGGATCCTGATAACCACAATTCCTAGCGCCTGCAGATCCTCGTCATCTTCATTTCCCCGGATGTGTTCAATCACGTGGGCAAAGCATCCAAGCTTTATGATTTTCAAGCGTGTATCCAGCTAAAGAAAAAAGATGGCGGTCTTTCCTCTTTGGCAATTGCATAGATATAAATTATATGGGAAATATTTACATGCCGTAGCACTGCTGGAACGTCTGTTAATTTTATTTCTTTCTGATTTTTTCAAATGCAGCATCTATATAAAATAAAATAACTTCACAGAAACATACATCGCAAGCTATGCTAACAGGAGAAAATTCTAAGTGTACCATTATCGCTGGAAAACGTATCGGGGCATTTAGCATCCCATGAGGTCGTAGTGTGCAAATATTTCACGCGCTGAATGTTACGCAAAATTTTGTTTTGTTTAGAGTCTGAAACTTATTATTTTATCCCGTTCCCAGGGCAGTCAGAACGCTGTGTATCCCAGCCAACGTTGGCTCGCATTTTACTTAGACACAAATCTAACATAGAGATGTTGGCCAGTATCTAGGGGAGTCAGGATGGCTTAGTGGTTATCAACAGTGCCTTCCACCTCTGCGACCCGGGTTCAACTCTCGGCCCCGGGATCGTATGTGGCTTGAGTTTCAGTCGATCTCAACCTGACTCCGAGGGTATTTCTCCGGGTACTCCGGTTTTCCTCCCTCAGCAAAATCGACTCACAGCCTATTCCATCAGGCTGTGCTGCTGTGCTCCGAGGTCATCCATGGGTCGTGTTCAGGAGCCGAGCGCCTAGCCGGCAGCACAGCTCCTTCGGTCCGATCTCGTTGAGCCGCGCCCTTAGCAATTCAGTCTCCCACTGCGAGAAAGGGCGATTAGCAGGTCACGTATTATTATTATTATTATTATTATTATTATTATTATTATTATTATTATTATTATTATTATTATTATTATTATTATTATTATTATTATTATTATTATTATTAGTAATGACCATTTTCAGACATCTTTACAACTGCCTCAGCTGCTTCATTAAATGCGACATCTCTCGCTTAAAAAGTCGGTTCGTATCCGCAGTTCTCATATACGACGTTGCATTGTTAATCAAGCTGGGACTTTATAATATAAATTGCTTCCATAACTGCGAGGATCATAGCTTTACTTGATTTCATGTCTTCGGTTCAGTATATGATTCATTTCATATATCATTTCGTTCATTGATTCCTTCCTCACGGGAAAATTAGAACCCACAAATGAGCAGCTTCCACCGTCAGTGGCTTCATAGCTCATTTGGTTAGAGCGTCGCACCGGTATCGCGAGGTCACGGGCTCAAACCCCGTTGAAGTCCTGAGTTTTTCAGGCTTCTCTTCGCAATTACTAAAAATTGAGTCCATAACTGCGAGGATCATAGCTTTACTTGAAAACACAACAGTATAGAGCGTATTCACTCACGTGACTAGAATGGATCCTAATTTAATGAAAGAAAAGAAGCTATTTGCACAAAAATAGAGTGGATTGTTTTCAGGCTTTTCAAGTTGCTTCCCAAACTGTGATGATCGCTTTCGTATATAAAAAAAAACAAACAAAATAGTACATTTCTTATATTTACCGCGCCATTGATCACAGCTTCTCGAATCACCATCAAACTTGTCTTCCCCAGCGCACGTGATACCGGAGGCCCCAGGGAGTCCAGTAAGTAACCTCCACAGTGTTGAATGACGTGTCGAACACAAGTAACCCCAAGATACTTTGATTTATTCATACCATTGCAACCTGGCGTCGGAGAGTTCAGAGACCGCTGACTTAGAGTGCTGCTTCTGGACCTTAATTTAGGAGATGAATGAGAGGACGCTTTTGACGCCCATGCTTCTCTCGCTGAGGGATGATTGAGGGAGGGTGGAACAGAGGGTGCATATTTACTGTGTTGGAGATACCGTATGATTTTCAGGGCATTAGCCTAACAAGAAATCAAAACATTAACGTAGGAAAATGTCACTCGCGGTTAGTGATTGTTGTTAAAAGGAAACAAAAGTCATTTCCTCAGCTAAAAAAAACAAAGCCCCGAAAAAAAATAACGGAAGCCACAAGAAGAGCGGAAATGATTTGTTCGTAATTACCTGGATGTCATAAATACCGCACATTATCCATGGCGCCAAACAATAAATAACTTTAGAATCTAAAAGGCTTTGTTTGACGTAATGAATTGTATCGCGCGAGTCTTGGGAACTGGTAGATTGGGCAAATTGCGTTGATGCGCCATTTAATGAAGAGGACTGGGATGGTTTTGATGAAGTCGAAGTATCCATACTCGCAAGAGAGACACTACGTGACAATGGCCTGAAATATAAATAAAACAGAAAGAACAATTTCTTGTTAGTCTTTCCGGCTGAAAAGCTTTATCGAAACACTCTTGAGGCAATATATTTTAAAGCCCTCAGCTATAAAACCGCTGTAAGTTTTGTTTATCGATCCAATTTCCGGTAGCGGCGGTGCTCCATACAACAATAGAACGAACAAAAATAACGATGGATTTAGCACAGAAAACAATAGGAAGTGCGACACTATAGAGCCAATGAAATATGAATGTTCAACAAGGGGTACGACCCTACCCCTCCAATGAGGCACTTCAATAATTGTCTGTCCAGTATAAACTGATTATATAGATCCACAAATGCCATTAATATTTTACTTTGGATGTGGAGGTCGGTTGTTTAACGTTAAAGCTTCGTTTTAGCTCTGTTGTTGTGTTGTTTTACTTTCTCACGCGTAGGCTAAGAATGGGTACCAACGTTCCATCGGTAGATATAACCATGAGGGGTACAAACATTTCCATCAGGAAAGAGAAGGGAAGGGGAAAGTAACACTTTCATTTGTCCTTGGGGTGGAGGTGAAGGATGGGCTTTGTTTATGCTAGTGCCAATCAAAAAGAACAAAACCACACACCCGCTTGCTACAAAAAGTATTACAGTTACACCAACCTTTTTCGTAGATTTTTGCTGCTGTTTGTTCTTTTATTCTCCTTAGAGGAATTGTTCATTGTAGTAGCTGACTTGTGGAAGGATATATGTCGTTTTTTCCTGCTAGGACGCGAATTCACCAGCACTCTGATGTCCTCTAAGCACGGGTCAAACTCGGGAGCCGTAGTTTCAGCAAAAATGCATAGCAATTCTAGAGCTGCCTTTACAAATTCAACTTCGTTGGGTTCAAATCCAAAATCGGTGTATTTTGTGCCGGACTCTTTACTTTTTTTAATCGTATTTCTAAAAATTAGGTGTGTCCTTGCGTTTTTTGTTGTTGTGATTATTTCTTTGGGCGGAAGAATTGTTGGGTCAATTTTATGGAAGGAAGGGGGGTTCGCTTTCAGAAGTTTGTTGCTGAGGAATTCCAACTCGGGAAGAAATTTAAGACCACCGTGCTGAATAACGAGAGCGGCGTTGTCCAACTTCCTGAATGAAGAAAAAAGAATGCAGATAAAAATACATGATTAAAAGTCAATAGCCATCTCTTTGCTTGAAGAATAGGCAAGCAATTTGCAACAACTAGAAACTGGCCGCTCACATCTCCTACTACAGACAGTTTTGTCACACGGATTTTGCTATTTTTTAGCTAATACTGGAGACGAGAAACCTTTTTTCAAGAATGACGTCGACGTTGGTCATAGGGTATCGTGGCCTTAAGACCAAACAACCTTGTTTCCAGGGTCTCTCCTCTTCCCTTCCTGTGAAGGGAAGACAACAGACCCTGGGAACGAGGTTGAAAACCTAGACGAACTTTTGAAAACTATTTTTTAACTCGGGCTAAGTGCACCGAGGAGAAAACAACGCATCATTTTTTTTCATCAAAATTATCGCAATATTGAGATAAATTAAAGAGAGGCGAACAAGAAATCGAAAAACCCGCCTGGTAAGCCTTGCGCAGTGGAGAGCCAGCTGCAGACTGAACCTTCACAATCCCAGTCACATTGCTTTCACCTTTTTCTCTTTCGTTGATTTGCAGCACAGGTAGGAAGAGATGAAAAGCAATTTTTTGTTGGAGGAGTTGTTTACATTTTGTTGCATTAACACATTAATTAATAATTAATTAACTTAACATAAACCGCCTCCAAAGTTGTTCAAACTAAATATGACCAACCAAATGTCGACTTTTTAGGCACCGTTTCAAAAATATTATTTGGAATATGACGCACAAAATCTTTCGTTAATAATTAATTATGGAATTTAGTGCTGACTTCTTGAGTGATCGATAAACACTGAATTGACCCATATGAGGTTCCTACTAATCCTGCACATACCTCAATTCATCAGGAATGTCTCCACTTTTGTCTTCCATTTTTTCATTCATCAATATGAGATTTGATATAACAATCAACGTGTTCGTAAGAACTTGTAGACTACTCAAATATTTCTCCTTTGCAAAAAAATTGTTCGGTTGCTTGAGTCTGGTTAACCTTAAGCTTGGCTCCGCTAAATGGCGTGGTTGTGAGAACTGTCTCTCTGAACCACTTGTACAAAGGGCATCACTTTCAAATGTAATGACCAATAAGGAGGTCACTTCAGAGAGGGTCCTTTGAAGATTTGAGCTGATATTTCTGTCTAATAAAGTTTCACTGCTGGAGGATCCAAACAGGTGACTCTTAGAAGGTGCGTGTGCATTGTCTTCAGTGGAAGAGAATGTCCTTGAACTATTGGAGGGGGAAAACGTTTGTTCTTGCAACTCTGTCTTTAAATTAACTGCTTGGCTAAAGGCAGACAAAGCCGTCGTTCTATCTGGGTTGGCGGTTATTCTTCTCAAAGCAGTGCTTGCGTGTTCCCGAAGTTTTCTGTCGAAAAATACTGAGATAAATCTCTGCGGTGAAAGAAGGGCAGTGATCCACGCATTTATCTGGACAATTAAATTTACCACTGAATTGTCTCTGCTCCCATCTCAGTGACTTCATAGCTCAGTTGGTAGAACATTGCACTGGCATCACAGAATCTCGTAGGAGCCGCCGGAAACTTTAAGGTGATAAGTGCGCGGATCATTTCTCCCTTTCACATATGCATTTATGTGATTCATCAATCCTTTCACGTAAACACATGAGCTCAACAAAATGGCCTACTAGGGCACTGCATCGCATCGCAAATGTCATGGGATTAAAATTAATCCCTTTGGAGCCCCCTGAACTTTTTAGGTGTCCATAAGAGAAAATTGCTCACGTTGTCCAGAGGATCACTTTTCCCTTTGAACTATAACCTGCACTTCAACCAAAAACATTTATTTCATTCAATAAATCTTGCATCGTTTAAGTATAATTACATTTATCATCTACATCGAACGCGGTTAACATTCGCCTCATCCTTGACTGCAATAACGATAATGCACCCATCGGGAAATTTCAGTCCTAGCGGTATAGGCCACTTTCGAAAATACCATAATACTCTTTGTTTGTCTCTCCAAATTTTGCATAAGCATTGTTTTCGTTTTCTCTTGGGACCATTGTAAGTCCCAAAAGAAACTAGAATCAATGCTTAAGCTAAATTTTGGGGACAAACAAAGAGTATCATGGTATTTTCGAAAGTGGCCCATGGAGTGTAGTATGCGAGCAGGTTCTCATTGGCCCTCTGGGAACAAGTGGCGAAGCCGCGAGAAACGAACGGGCGACCAACGCGAGCTCGCGAAAGGCCTTACAAGAAGCGACGACCGACAAGGAAGGTATTGTTTTTCGAATCCGGCCCCTCCACAGGTGTCAAAAATTTGACAACTCGCTAATTCGCTGTCAAATTATTAGCCGATAGAAATTGAGCATCAATGAACAACCATGAGCGCAAATTGCACGTGGAAGCTTTTAGTGGGAATACATCTACATAACAACAGGACCTGTCATTTCTCACCAATCAGAACGCTGCGTTCGTGGACGAACGCGCTGTATTCGGTAAACAATGCCATTCTTACAGGCTCTCATTTTTTTCGCGCGAGGTTCCTCGCGGACTCACTTTGAACTCCGTTTCTCGTGGCTTCGCCACTCGTTCCGCAGCGCCAATGAGAGCTTGCTCGCAGGCTAGACAATTGTTACCTAAACTTAGTTTAATGACAGTTTAATGACCTACAATCATAGACTAAAGTAGTTGGGAAGGCTATGTAAATGAACCGCAACAGAGCTGTACTTCAACCCGCTTCTGTTAAAGCGCAAAAGAAATAGTTTCACCTTTTCTTATATAACCCCCCTCTCCCCTATTCAATGTTGGAAGGTAACAAAACAATTTCCCACTAAAACCATTCAGTTTTGCACAACATTGAATGGGGGGGGGGGGGGAGGGAGGGGAGAGAAGCAATGAAGACGTCAAAAGTCCTACCTTCCCAAGGGTTTTGTCCATGATTGTAGGTTCGATTCTTGCAAAGGAGCACTCGGCTTTTATCCGACTATCTTCGAGTCGCCATAATTCTCTTGTTTCAATTTTATATTCAATTGACTATTCGTTGAGAGACTCCGAGTGCAGACTGGTTGTTCCAAAGCCGCGCACTAATTATCTGAAAAATAGTTTGTTATAGTGGCGCGACGCTATGCAATAGCCTGCATGTCGAATTGCGACAAGTAAGTACTCTGAGTGCATTTCGTTCAGGCTGCAGCGGCTTCTTTTAGCTGTAATTAGTATTTTAATACACACGGCACTCCTGGAAAGCAGGTTAAATAATTTCTACTCTATTACTTTTTAAATTATAAATTGTGACTTGTAGATTAGGATTAACATATATGTACTTAGATTTAACTTTTAAATTATACTAGAGTGTAGATTGCTAGATAGTGTATATATTTATGTTTTATGTTACGAGCTCCTGGGCGTTCTTAAGGTGATCCGTGGGTAAACAAATTGTAATTATAATTACAAGTTCTAATTATTAAGAATCAGTGGAGCCCGATCGCAAATTCCTTGCACCCGTGCTGCTAGTTGCGTTCCGACGAAGGAGGACGAATCCTAATCGTGTCGTTTTACGAGTGTCCCTAATATGTTTCGCTGATATCGGTCGTGATGCCATGCAATTTCAGGATTTGGGCGCATCTTGGACTGACTGGCTGGCCGACGGGCACATCCGCTCGGTCTGATGTGATTGTGAATCTGTCATGCCTCGACATCGATCGGGTTCGTATCGCAATGCCCGCATGCCCAAATGAAAGCGGTAAAAATTCCCTATATTTCTACGTGCTTTGTTGTGGGTGTAGGTTGCTCGGTCGTTTCCTTCGCTGTTTTTTCAAAGGTTATTGATGCTGTGTTGAGTTATTTAAAGTATCACTTGCAAATATGACTAAAGCTACTTATCAGAACATCATAAAGCTGTGAAGTGGTGTGTTTTGTAGAAAACAGACAGTGCCAATCCCTCCCCCCCCCGCACGGCAATTCGTGCCGGCAAACGATGTCGACTTGTAATTTTTCTATTCAGCTGCTTTTCACAGGAGGTTCAAGTCCTCCCTGCGAACTGTCTGAGAACGCTCCAGACGTCCACTTTCCCTGAATATTTCTGGGCAATGAGTACAATAAAAATATTATTTTACTAGACATCTAACGCATTTCACTAATCCATGAGTACTACTAGTTAATAATTTCATCTGTTCATCTGAAGCAACCGGCGATCGTTTAAAGAGCGCTCTGTTTTCTTTAAACAAAAATGATTTTCTTACCGACATTGCGAGCAAGTGACGGCCCATAACACATGCTCTATGGCATTATGGGATACCAGCGCCGCGAGACCCGGTTTGTGATAGGCCAAGGTTGCTATGAAACGGGCAGACTGCTGTTGCTGAAGACTAAAAAGTGAACGAGCAAACAAATTAGCCTTCATTCACTGCAAAATTTTGAGGAATCTTGAAAGTTTGTAGCAAGTAGCCACGACAAAGTACCTGTGGTGACACAGAGAAGAATACAATGTAACTGAACGGTATTGCGAGCTGGAGACTTACCAAGGACTGTACTGCAACAAATCCACGGTACTTTTTATGGCATCGTCATGCTTGGAAAGAAACTCCTCGACCATATGGGAGTCATGAGAAATCAAATTCGTCAGCAGATGGGTGATAAGACCCTGAAAAATATCGATGAACAAAACTTTACTGGTAACTTACTGAAAGATTTTGATTTGTACTTCGTTTATATCACTATTGCGGCCCTGACAGGAAGGGGGGGGGGGTCCCCCTATCGCTTGTGTGAATTTTAAAATCACTCCTGTCGGGGTTTAATCGGCTCATTCTTGGCCTTGACGTCACTGTCGGAATTTTGCTGGGAAAGGACGTCTTTTGTCGGAATTTTATTTTATGTGCTGTCGCTACTTTTTTTGGGCCATGTCGCTTGTCGGAATTTACTCTGTCAGGGCCCCACTATTAGCTTTATTTTCGCTTGAGTGGCATACCTAACACTAATGCCCTTAACTACCAAAATTCTCCATATTTCATGCAATTCAGAGTTTTGTTATAGCTTTCATTTGTCGCAACTAAAATGTTAACGAATCTCCCTCGTTTAGTGCTTCATCGTTTTTGTCTTTGTTACCACTTGTCCATATTAATGCGTTTACAAAAATTTCCTACGCTCTGACGTCACCGTCGTTTTTCTAAATAATGTCTCCGTTTCCCCTATCCACAGCACAACTTAAGACAGTGCGCTTTTAACTGTTTCTGTTTTACTTCGCATTTTCAGGCGATTGAAGCGTGAACGATTGGCGAAAACGCATTCCTGTGGCAAGGACCCGTGATAAATGCCTGCTGTAGTTAAGGGCAGTGGCGGATTCAGACCATGAGCTAAGGGAAAGGGGGATGGGGACACTCTCCAAAGAAATATATTCTCTTTCGCGGTTTTTGGTGTTGTTCTCTGCAAAAAGTGCGAGACATTGTAAAAGGGCTTAACTTTCATCATCCAAAAATAGAAGGCCGGGCCCTCCGGGCCAAGGAAACTGTGGTGCAGCGTCGGAGGGGAACTCAAACACAGATATGGGTTTATCAACTGGGGATATATGGCAAATTGACAACTGTAAATAAAAAAAATAAAAACCTTTTGGTCAATTTACCATATAAACTCAGTTGATAAACTCTTGTCTGCTGCAATAGACCTTTTTATTACACATAACATGAGAATTTTATTCCATAAAGCTCATTTGTACAAATCTATACGCTTTATTTTCACATGTGGAAAAGGCTTATACAGCCAATCAGAATGGCGTACAGCTATTTCATATGTGGAAGTATAACCAATCAACGATAGCGTAAAGGCGTTTCCATGCCAATCACTCGTGCATCTCTTGCATCTCGTGCAAATCGTACTTTGTTACTGAATTAAATTAAATTTGCATTTGGTTCTATTGTTAGTGAGTTTTTGTTTCTAATTTGCGTTCAGAAAACTATTTTAATGAAAATTCTCATGTTATGTGTAATAAACAGTTTACGACATAGAAAGTGCTTTGTAGGGGGTTTTATTCACTCGTTGTTTGTGTTAAAAACCCTCACTCGCTCGTTCTTCGCTCGTTCGGGTCTTTGACACAAACAACTCGTGAATAAAACCCCGTACATCGCACTTTCTATGACGTAAACTATATTTACCGATACGGCGGCCATTTTTATTTCTATTGTTTCAAATAGATATTATGGGATGCCCAGGGGGCAAATACATATTAATTTGCCCCCTGAGCATCCCATAATGTCTTTTGAAGCAATAGAAAACAAAATGGCCGCCGTATCTGCAAAAAGGTCTATTAGACGAGGTGATAACTTTTGTTTTGGTTTCGAGATGCTTTAATAATTGAAAGCCACTCAGCCTTCAAAACCTCACGACTTTCATTGCCATTGAATTTGGTGAACTAACCTGAACTTCGGGATTGCCAATGTAGTTTCCATAAGTACTCTACGGAAAAGAAAGAAGTATCTCTTGATTATCAAACAGCAAGTTATGTCTAGCTGTACATAATTAGATTCATTGAAGGCGCCCAGTTTTGATATCTAAAATGAAGAGTCTCTGTAAGTCTAACCATTTGCTACTTATTTCTAGCAATGAGGCAAGTGTAAGGATCAGCATCCTCTTTAGGCTACAGTAAATGCAGCTGTTTACTTGAAGACCGGAATTTACGTGATCCTCTGATATCTATTAGGGAGCTTTAACAACGACAACGGCGACGGCAAAGAGAACTTAACGTCACAAATTTGCATATTTAGTGGGAAAAAAACAATAGCTTTGCGCGCTCTGCACGTGCGTTTTTCATTTTTGTCCATTTCTTTGCCGTCGTCAGCAAAACAACAACGTGAAATAGCCAAATTTGACGTTTTATTGAGGACGTTAGCACTTGGAGATAAATTTTCATTTTCTCCCCTAAACTAAGCGCGACTCATATCGCTTTCATGCTTGAGGGACTGTCACACCATTGTCATGTTTAAATTAAGAGCTTGGACTAGTCGCGAAGTGATTACAATAACGCAAAGTTATGTTTTGAGGTGACGTTCTCGTTGCCGTTCCCGTCGGCGTTGCTAAAGCACCCTACTAGGGACCTTAAGATCTACGACGGCGACGTCGACGAAAACGTCACCTCAAAATAAAACTTTGCTCTAGTAAAAGTCTGGCGATTATTCCATCCCGTTCACGTCGTACAATGTGGGCGAAGTATCCTAAAAATAAATTGGTACGAGCGGTTTCAGACTGAAAATAGAGAATAAAAGATTCCCTGTTGCATGCTCACGTTGTCGTCAAAACCTAAAATTTAGTGATTTCACGTCGTCGTCACGCAGAGAACCGCAAAAATATGAGCTAAAATCCGTGCTGCACGTGCAGCACGATTATTTATGCTCTTTTAACCAATGATATCATTGTTTTGTGGCGTTTTCGTCGACGTCGTCGTAGTAGATCTTAAGCTCCCTCAGTGTCTATTCCCAGACGCGAGTGATGTTGAAGAAAAGTTAGAGGGAAGAGCAAGGGGACTCTTCCGACGCTTCTTAAAATCGTCGTTTATCTAATTTCATGCATTTCTGGACCTATCAGCAGATAGCATGATGAAGAATGTTTTTTTACAGTATAAAAGGCAAAAGAAAAAAGCCAAGCGAATTAAAAATGTATGTGACATTGATTTAGGTGTTCTAAAAGCGCATGAACGCAAGGCCCTATTTCCCTCAAAGGGAATAGGACAAGATGATGATGATGAAAAGCGCATGAACATAATGCGTTTTCTTCTCTTCGGTAAATACTTTTCCAGTTTTAATGAAACTCAATTCAAACACTGAAGCACAAAAAACGTTTTGTCCAATGAGGGAGCACCCTAGTCAACCAGGTAGCCAGAGCGATTCTCCGTCAAGAGTTTAAAGGCACTGGGAATTAGACAACACTTCAGTGTATACAATAACAAGCCTAATTAATCTTGGAAAGTGACAATGTACATTATCAGAAATCCATAACCCATTAGAGCGAGTTTCAATCGAGTTTCGTAAAACCAAAACCAAAGTAATTACTTTCGCCAATCAAAAAGGACGGAGAAAATCCAATAAACCAATCAAAGCTCGAAGTAATTACACGTAGCCGACACAAAGCGCGGGAAAATGTGTACGAGCAAGCCACGATTGGTTTTGGTTTCACTTCTGATTGGTTGAAAAAGTAGCACGAGAACTTTGAACCAATCACTGAGTGAAGTAAGGCAAAACCAAAGCATTTGCTAATTACTTTCGACACTCAATTGAAGACCGCTCTATGTATTTCTGATAACAACGCACTTGATTGCTTTCACAAAACTCGTTCTCTAGCAGAGACTCACTCTAGTTGGTTTTGTGAAAACAAACTCTGACGGATAACTGTACGTCAGCACTCTTCAAGAATGAATTAATTCTGTCCAGTTTGCTCTCTACAAAGGCACTATCAAAACCTCGCTTATCCCAATCCCCCCTTGCAAACAGGTTGATTAACCAGGAAGAGCCTGTCGACGAGCATGGCTATTCCAAAAACAGGTAATTTACCTCGCAGACTATTAATTGTTTCAAAGTGTCCAAGCCATACTTTAAAATGACTTGAGCTGCCTTCGGATGGGCAGCGAGATTCTTGATGGCAAGAACCACAGCCTCTTGCAAAGGTCCGGATGTCTCCATGAGATTAAAAAGCGCATCTACTCCAGAGATAGTCATTAGGTCCAGCCAGAGGGAGGCGTGCTCAGTCTTATCTACTACCTACAAAGAAGAGCGGAGACTTGCAGGATATGTGCTCTAGTGACAATTACAAACAATTGTTGGATGAAGGTTTTGTTATCTGCGGAATAAGACCTTTGTTATTCAGGTTATGCCAAAAATTTGCGTTTTTACTGTGGATTAGGTATGAGAAAAAAGGGGGACAAAGGCACAGTCGTGTGTCACCCACTCTGTTTCTTTGCAAACAATGAAAACTGTACGATTGTAATAATAATTTAACTTCAGAGAGAACTCTAAATTATTATAGGACTGCCCAGTATAAGAAGTTTTTTCCGTAACTAAGGAATAAATAAACACATTTTCAACACTCTTCAAAATATAACCATGTACTAACCTGGCTGAGACAAAGCACTGCTTCTCTCTTAATGTTGTCTTCTTCGCTACGTAACACGACATCGATTAATTTATTCATCAGTCCGTTGTCCAAGAATCGTTTGACATTCACAGTGCTAGTGCAA
>NC_090888.1:65422934-65435434 GCF_036669925.1 Montipora capricornis | reverse complement strand
CGCCGAACATGCATTTGATTGACGGTAGCGAAAAACGCATTTGTCGGTTGACGTTTGAATTAAAGAGTCCACATGTCCTATTGTTTGGTGGCGTTTTCGTAGACATCGACGAGTGTCCTTGCGTAAGCTCCCTTGTTTCACCACCTGACCCCTAGTGGGGAAACGAACAAGCGCTTGCAGGGTTCTTGCATTACGATTTCAATAAAAAAAATTGCTCGTCTTCCTTGAGAGGAGACAAACGTAGGTCTGATTTTTTTTCATTTCAAATTACTTTCCCAGGAAGCTTACTAACCTTACCAAGCGACTAGCACTGAGAGGCCTCTTTTGTGGAAAGCTGCATGATAACACATCTTAGTTTCCTTCTTAATTAAGTACTGTGCCACCGGCAAGAATTTAATAATGACACTACTTCGGCGTACAATAAGTAAAAGCTTTTGTAAAGCAGCGTGAAAACAAATTTAGCAAAAAAAACGCAGATCACCTTATTTTTTATATGCATTCAAAATCAATAACTTACACATACCTTCAGTTTGTTATTGTCCGTGTCAAGTAACTTTAATACCTTGGGAACGACAAAGGTAAACGTTTAATTAAGCGGATATTCTTTATTCATACCAAAAAATTAACACACTACTCCAGTGATGAATTACAATAATTTGAACAAAACTTTTAAAATGTTTGTTTCAGAAGCAATTATGCCTTTCTAGTTTCGCCTCATGTGCATTTCACGTATCCAAACTGTCTGCGATCAAGCCGAATTTTGTAGGACTAAGTATTTCCTCATTTTGCTGTTTCCAGAGCACTGAATGAATTTCTTTAAATTATTGAAGTTTCAAGGTTATATTTTTTAAGCGCAAGGGCTCTACTGATTGAGGAGTCTATAAATTACATCATTTAAATCATGCGGTAGTTGGCTTTTGATGCAGCGAGAAATGAAAATGGGAAAGGTAAGCCAACAACATGCACAGCCTGGCCGCAGGTGACGTAGTGAGCTCTTCCACTTTCTCGCGTTTGTGACGATGTCAGAGTATATTTGCCCGCTTCCTAAATATCCAGTTAAATGATGTTCAGGCTGTCCAAGAGGTAGAATTGAAAGTCAAATTTAATCCCGCTTACAATACCGATGATGAATTGTGCATCTCTTTGTTGCCTCAAGTAGTTGAGTCATTGTGTTGCGGCAATAAACACAGTGTGCGCATTGAAAATCATCGAAATAAGCTATATCACGCTGTGAGCCGCAGGTAAAAGGGGGGTTGGCGTTCAAAACACTAATTACGTAATTCAGCTAATGTACAGGCAGACACGACAGGCCTTATAACGTTATCCTTAATCCATGATATTCATCACCCTGCGAGCAGAGCCTCCTTTTGTCTTTTTCTTCACTGAGGAGGAGAAAAGTAGGCTCTGCCCGAATCGCGTCAACTCTTTGAAGCCGCCGCAGCCCGAGCTTCTGGACAAGTCAATCTTGTTTTCTTTCGTCAAACCGGTTATTCCAGTGCGGGCGTCCGTTTAGTGACAAAACCGATGGTTATAATTGAGCCCGCTGTACCATGAAAAACCAAGATGGCGGCGAGATCTGGCATATTAGGCTTGGGTTCGAGACTGTATTCTGGCAACATGCAGCGCATATTCAATAAAGATCTTACTCGATTCATGCAGAGCCTTTCTCAAGAACGCCAAAATCGAGCAAGCAAAAGAAAGGCTCTGCTAGCAGGGTGGATATTCATACGACTACTATCCTAACGCAATCTAATCTACAGTTTAGCGTCTTGAGTTTTTGGAAAGATTAATTAATCCAACACTTTTCGAAGAAAAATTTCTTTTGATGATATGCATCTAACAATTTGCAGTTTTGGCACTTGTCTCTGTTGACCTTGCCATTTTATTAGGGCGAGATGCTGGACTGATAGACTGGCAGCCTTAACAAGGCTTTCGAGGACGGTTGCACCGTTTGTTTTGTGTTTCCGCGTCATGTAATAAAATTAAAAGGAAAACAAATTGACCTTTACCTTCTTTATGATTTAATAGCCAGACTAATGCTAAAGTGGTTATTCTCTAATTGTACAAACTGAGAGGTCATCGTGGGTTGCCTTGGTTAAATTAATGGAGGTTAAAATTACAGTAATTGAAAAGAGAAAAAATATTTCGGTACTTCGACAAAGGGCCCATTGTCATGGTAGCTCCATAATAACGACTGAATAACCAGTTGTCAAATGAACATCAACTCAATCAGAAGTTATTGAGTATTGAGCTGATTGAGTTTGCAATTTATGATCGCAGGTAACTGGATCCTTCGCTTGCTTCGAGCGAACCATTCCGCGGGGCATCAAATTAGAGAGGAACAAGAAATTGGACTTTCCAAGCTAAGGCAATAAACTATACTAACAATAGAGAACATCATTTTGTAATCTGACTTGAAAAACATCAGTTTCGAGAGCAGGAATCAACGGCTCAAGAGATTCCCATTCAGTTAAAAAAACTACGATTTTCATTATCACACAGAAAAGTAAACTAAACTTTGAGTTTATGTTGACAATTACGGCGATCAACCTTTACTTAAGTTAAGTGACCCACACAATTAAGTATTACACTCTTACCTCTATTGTTTCACTCCATGATAAAAGTTTATTCCTGTGAAAACGTTTGGCGGTAGTTCTGAGTTCACTTAAGGAATCTTTCATTGATCCTTCATCGAATCCACGAAGAAGATCCATAAGTTCGCTAAATTCAAGATCTTTGTTAGTTTCGGCTTTTCCGTCCTTGGAAGACAATTCTGACATTGAGTCTCTCTCTTCGCAAGTACAAAGGCAGTTTCTCTCGAGGACTTCAGATTTCTTTTTCGGAAGCACGACTTTGATTGTCACAATTTTTTCTTTCTGGAGCTTCTCGCCGAGAGGACTTTGTCGTTTTGTTGGAGACCTCGGGCCTTTTACTTCAACTGGTTGTTCATCCTTCCGTTTGAGAATACGCGTTTTTGTCTCTACTTTAAGTCGTGGAATTCGAGAGCTGGTCGCGTCAAACTCGTCAGGAGAAGAAAATCTTGCGCCTACAACTTCTAAGTGTTTAAATTCCCATTGAGAAACGGTACAAGCCATTTTTGAGGAAACTAATGCCACAGCATTATTTCTTAGCAACTACAAACCGCGCAAAACACAAAAGTGGAGTTAAGTCTCCGACCTTCTCAACTCATCACGTCTCGTATTTCCTCTTTATCTCAGCAGTATCGATATCTCACAAACATTGGATGCAAAATAAGCGTGTAAATAAAGGATGTAAATATTGCTCAATTCTGCGATGAAGCTGAAATCCGCGTTCACTTGAATCACAATAGGGTTAGAAGTCGCAAAAGCACTCGCGCAAGTAATTAGTCGCTAATCGACCACGCAGTTGTCAAGTTTCGACTTCGTAATGCCACGCTGTCAACGAAAATTACGTCTCCTTATGATGTCACGGAAGGAGCAAATTAAAATTGACCAAAATAACGCAGGGAAGGCACGTCATGTAGTGAAATTTTGTTCCGTCCGTCAAGCTTGAAGTAACCTGCAAGATGAGAGTCTCATTTTGGCTTTTTTTTTTTTTAAGCGTTCTCTCTTGCAAACTAGCTGATAACCTATTGAAGTTAATTCTTTCTAGTTGTGAATGGAATCACGAGCCCGAAAGTATACTGCCCAAGTTCTGTATTTTAGTCGATGGAGAAAAAAAGACTAATCCATGACTAAAATAATTTCTTTCTCTCACACGTACATGTAATAATCATTTATGATTCGTTCTGATACAAATATTATTCGCTTCCTTTGCCCTCACCGCGCGCGAGGGAGGGCCGTACTGGGAAATGTTGGCCCGATGTCGTGGCCAATATTCCCCAGTACGGTCCCGAGCAAGTTTTTTATCATTTGGCATGGTTTCTTTGAGCGATTGGACACTTCTCCGTTTGGTGAATGTTCGTAATCTTCGACTTGAATCAGCGAACTTTGAACGGTAACCTTTTTACACGTAAAAGTAAATTCCGCTTGCTATTATCGTACTTTTGTGATGAAAAATAAATAAATTCCGCTTTTTGAAGACTTTTTGTGTTATCCGGCTCAACTTGAATTTCCCGGGAGAGAGAAAAAACGTTTCCATGGTAATGGTTAGTGTTGTAAGATCGCTACCAAAAAGTGCTCCATTTAGCCTGAGAATTGCTTGCCATATAATAATTCATGATATTTTCTATGTTATCGTCTTCAAGTTCGAAGTTCGCCCTTTCTGTCACTGTACATTTCTATTACACCGTTGGTGGAAATACTTTGACGAGGAAGAAGAAGATTAGCAGGCTACTGGCCGTTTACTGCCTACACTATGTCTAGTTCAGTTTTTCCCATTTGCTGAGTGTATAGTCAGCTGGTTTTTATCTGTTTGTACTCCCGCAATTCGAGCGTTTCGAGCAACGCAGTTTTACATCAACATCGGAAACGGAAGCGATTTTATAGTCTTCACAGCATCAGTTAGTAAGGAACAAAACATTGCCAAAAGTCAAAGACCGTTGCATAACTGAGGGAGAAAATATCGTAAAAATCAAATTTCGATCATCCTCAAGAATTAACTGTATCCCGCAGCCTTGTTTATGTGGACCCTGGACATTGGCACTAGCTTGTTTCAGGGGCACCCAACGTCAATTTTCGGCGGAACATTTCTTGTAAACTTTCTTGCTTGCCTGCCTGTCCTAGGATTTCTGAACATCTAAAACATGGTATAATTCCCTATTTTTAACGGATTTTTACCCTAAAAAGGTCACCTAGAATGTTCGGGAGCCTTTTTTCTGGCTGAAATTTTCGAAAACCGTTTTGATCCCTATAATTTTCGGATCACTAGACTTTCAGCTAGGGAATCCGAACAGATGAAAATTTTGGGGGGATAAAAATATGCCTACATCTACCGTTTAAATACTAAAATACGTTTAATAATGCTATGTTTAAGTAGTTTTGAACTATATTCTCGTTGGGTACCTCTGTTGTTTGACTTATTTTGTTTTTGAAAAATTTTCGCGGGAGTTCTTTAAAATCGTTTTGATTGGTCCACGTGGAAACGTACATCCGAGTAACGCATAGACGTCATACGCATTTATCACCTTGCAGTAATAAAATGGCTGCGAGATTTGGAACGGTAGTTTTGCTATTGGTAGTGCTTGTAGTCGCCTGTATTTTTGCCAATAAGGTAGATGAGGAAGAAACGTGTAGGCGATATGGTAATGGACAAGTCTACCCAGAAAAAACAACGATTTCTGAACATGCAGTTCATTGGAGCAAAGCTCAGAGTAAGTATAACTGTAAATTCAGGCGGAACAAAGACACGTGTTATTCTTTTTTTAAGCCAGAGAAACATCTTGAAAAGAGGCAATAATACGGTACAATTTTCTTGACATATTGGCTTGCAGCAAAGTATCAGGTAAAATATATTTATCCTGATGTTATTTCGATTCGAATGATTTATTTTCGACAAATCTAACATTTTACAACAAATTAGCCTTGCGTGATAAATAATTTCCTCAGCGTAATTGTGTGGTCTTTTGATATTGCTGAATTTACACGCGCGCAGTTGCTTTTAAAGAAGGAAGTTGCACATAAAAGATTTCAAAGTCTATTTTAGGTTGTTTATTCCACGAAGTACTTATAATCAGAGCTCTCCGCCGGGAATTGATGTTCGCTTTAATGCGTTAATCACTGAATCGGAACAGATGAAATATACCATTGCGGTCTTTGTTGGTGAGACGTGCAATATTCAGTTCTAAAATAGGCCAGACTGATTTAGTTTTATAGTGCAGTCAACTCGCGATTGATAAATAGATGGAATGGCTTGGCTGAAGAAAAGATTCCCTAAACGTTTGGAAATTAGGTTCCCAAATATCGCCTTTATGCACATCTGTTCGTACGTGAGTTGCGTTACTTTTAACCTCACGCAATACTGTACATGCCTACATTTCGGTAGTGACGATTGCCAGAAGAGAAAGATTAGCCTTAAAAAAATATAGCTTTCGACAGGAGACCGTAGAAAACGCAATCTGGAAATGCTTTATATAACATGAAGGCAAAAAATCCAAACCGACACATTTTGAGAGGAAAATGTATCCCACATGTTTTCTCTGCGGATAAGAAGAGATAGGCAATTGCTGGAGATATATCTGCAATGGTAGGCTGCTCTGTATATACAGGCATGGATAAAGGAAGATATTAGTGTGTGGTTGAAGGTTAACATATGTCCTTTTATAAGAAATGAAGTAAAGTAAGTAGCAACTAAACTTTCCCATTATTTCTAACCAGCTGGGAATACAATATCAACGCTTTGTAGGGATGTTGATTTCGATCATACTGCCTCCTTTTTATAATCAACGTACCTTTGTAATTTCATGAAAATTCTGAGGCTTTTGACAAAGATAGGGAGGCCAGGATGATTTTTGCATTTGTCAGTAAAATTATCTCTCATTTAATTCTGAACAGTCTCTAAGCCTGCACCTCATTGGGAAGGAACAGCAGTTGTAAATGGAGAGTTTAAAGAACTAAAATTAGAAGATTTTAAGGGTGAGTTGTCAAAACTGAAAGACATTGGATTAAGTCACTTGCAATCTGTGGAAGTTAATCTCAGATCAACAAAATTTTGGCAGTGGATAATTTTCCTGAAGCAATAATCAAGCAATTTGCAGCTTCTCCTTCTAAAATAGACGATACTTAATTTTTTGGAAGAAATAAGTATCCTCTTATCTATTTTTTCTTCCAGTCACATGACCCCTTTAATCCAGGTGGTTATGTTTCTGAGCACTCCCCTGCCACACCAGGGTCTTTGTTTCTCTTCCACTGCCCCCACCCCACCTGGCCAACAAAGAGCTCCAAAGCAGAGGGAACCTTCACCCTTTTCATGCCTTTGAAGACAGGGGTGGGGTTTGATTTATTATTTAATGTGTGGTAAATATAATTCCAGCAAAAAATTTCAACCGCAGAACTTTTGTCCGGAAAGAAAAGAGATATGGTGTCTTTGGTGTCGTCAACCTTTTAAAATTATATTATATATGTGTAATGCCAAAGACTGACTGACTTGATTATCACCAGCTTTAAGTCTGGCAAATTCTGGTCAATTTTATCCACCACAGGGCCTTCCTTCAAACATTAAACAGGTTAAATATAGTTGTGGTCTCCAGACTTATTTTTTATCTCCTTATTTTATTACAGGAAAATATTTGGTATTCTTCTTTTACCCACTTGACTTGTAAGTGTGTTATATAATCGTAAGCGTTAGGCTCAATTGCAAGTAAAACCTCTAGAACAAACTTAATTTTCTGTCAAAGCCTTTCGAAGGTTTTCCGAGTAATTTTGGCAAGGATTGTGGAACTGTTAGCATGCTCTAGACTTGTAGCTGACGAGGTAAGAAATTTGCCCTGGTGAGAGTAGTCAATGTAGTAGTCCCGGGAAGGACTGGTGTTGGTGACAATGACTGACATCCTGACATCCTGACATCCTGACATCCTGACATCCTGAAAGTTAATTAAGGTGATTCCCTGGGTTTGCATTTCGCAATACTACTGCGCATAATTGCTTGCATTATTGGCGTGCGCAGTAGCATGGACACATTGATAAAATGGTGGATTTTGCATTGATGCCAAGCCTAATCCATCAAGGAATGGATATTTTCTCCTCAACAAGGACGATGAGCCCCATTTTTTATTTCATATATATGCTGAGAATGATGTCTTCATGGACTAGTAGAAAAAACGATCAGCAAAAATCTATAACCAGTCTTTTGGCAATTTCATAAAATTGTACGGAAGTAACCATTACGAGTCGAACAGCCCACACTAAAGCTAAATCTATTTTGGAGTGTTGAGTACTCACAAAGGCATTCAAATACATTTTTCAGGCACATACTTGAATTATTCATAGATTGAAACCGTGCTCTGAGGTATGCAATGGATTACATTTTTTAAAATCCAGCTAAATTTGTCCAACATTGGGGGTGTGCAGCAATTAATTGTCAAAGCAGCTCAAATAGTCGTATTCGTCAGCATTGTCCCATGCAAACGAGCATGGTGACACCCCTTTTTTGTTACATTTTTATCATCTCCTTGACAAGTTATGACATTGTGCAAAGTTTCATTAGAAATTTATAAGTTCTGTTTCTAGGGAATCACCTTGAGCGATGTATGTTGTATGCACCAATAATTAACAATAATTTTATTCTATGAGGGTGCGCCGGATGTGAAGTGATAGATAATGCTTCAAGTTGGTTAAAATCATTTTATATCCAGCAAACCCAAGGAGAAAAATAATTATTAAAAACTCCAGGATCAATAACTTTTAAATGTATGATCGACTTAAGCATCGATTTCTGCCTTGGCTAATTCTGGTCCAAAACGGCTTTTGTCTGTCATTTTTTCTAAGAGCTGCAAAGTTGTTTTCAGGTCGCTTTATTGATGACGCATTCCTTGACCATATTAGGTACAGCACGTATATGAACTGATAGCCTGTGTCCGTAGTTCAGTTTTAATAAAGATATCTATTATTGCAGTCTTCCCTGCTAGCAATGTAAGAGCTAGCTAACTGGACAGACGAGTAATGATCCATACAGAAATGTCCAGAAATGCAGGCCAGGTAATTAATAGATGCACGCATATTTTAATAAGCATCGCAAAGTGAACCCTTGTGCTTTTCCCCAATTTCAACATCACCTGTGTTTGGGAATACAGACAATGTGCATCACAAAGTGTCCCCCAAATGCTGCTCCTCAAATAAGGATAAAACAGCTGCATTAAATTTACCCTAAGCTAAAAATAACACTAAGTAACCTTTACCCTCACCAAATTGCTGGAAATAGGAAGCAAAGCCTTAGACTTCACGTTGGATGTCAAAATTGGGCATGTGTCTCATTACTAGTTGCATTTCTGAACATAAGTGGATTCATAAGGCCAATGACCAGATAATTACTTTTATGAATCACATAACACAAAGTATCATTTGAATCTGAGGATGATTTCTGCTCAGGTTTTCAAAATGTCAGTGATGCGATCAATCACACCTGTCCAACAGCAGTCCTTCTCTGACAGGACTAATTCTCACTTGGGCAATCTGCTTCATCAGGTTTTGATATGGGTCATGGAATGAAATCATTTATTGCTTTATAACTTGTTGTCGCACTGTGCTTCATTTAAAAGATTGCCATTAATACCGGTACCCAGCCATATAACTAATAATTAGCTCCAGTGAGTTTAATGAACATTATTTGAACTCTTTATCACTGGTGCACTAATTGGGGAGACTGTACAGAAATCAAATGAATTTAACTCAGGTCAAATCGTAGGTCGGCGGGTCTAATTTGCAGGTTGCAGGTCGCAGGTTGCAGGTCATTGTTTCACCAATACAGAAAGTATCCTAAACATTCATAAAAGCTAACCTTAGCCCTAAAAACTTTTGTTTAGGCCTAATTAGGCCTAAGGGTAGATTTTAAGAATGTTTAGGATACTTTCTGTATTGGTGAAACAATGACCTGCAACCCGCAACCTGCGACCTGCAAATTAGACCCGCCGATCGTAGCTTGGTTTATAGGAGAGGGGAATACAGGAGTACTCTGGGAAAAACCTCTTGGAGCAGAGGAGAGAACCAACAAAATCAACCCACGTGTGACTCCAAGTGGGGCTGGACAATTTGTGAACCATGAGTGAGTCATGTGAGCAATGCGAATTTCACATTTAAGTCTAAGCACGCATTTCAAATAGCGCTGATACATGTAACAGTTCATAAGTCTAAGCACCCATTTTAAAATGGTTATCTTTCAATAATTTTGTGACTCGCATGGGTCGCCATGTTGGCTCGCATGACTCATGGCCATGGCTTGCATGGCTTACAGCCGTGGCTCGCTGGCTCCCACACTGTCCTTACTAACTCCAAGTCGAACCCCGGCCACATTGGTGGGAGGCAATTAAAAGTGCTCTAACCACTGTCACAGTGGCAACACTGCTTCTCACACTCCCCAGGTCATTATTTAAAGGTGCACTTTTTTGATTTTTATTATTGGGAAATTGTTTAAGTTATGCCATCAGCTGTTGAAAACATTCAAGTACCTGTCAAACACAGCTTCTTTTTTTGTTTTTCTATCCTTAATTAAATTGTGAACTTTTTTAGCACATTTGTCTGCCCAACGGAGATCATTGCTTTCAGTGACAGAATTGAAGAATTCCGCGCAATCAACGCAGAAGTTGTTGGGTGCTCTGTAGATTCAGTTTTTACTCATTTAGCTTGGTAAGTGCATTTTGTCCTAAATGCCATAGAGAGAATTTTAAAAGTTCTTATAAATAGCTGGTAGTTTTTTTGCTCCATGTTTCCCTTTCTCTCTTATTGTTAATGAAAAGGCTTTTCACGCTCTTTAATACTAATATTATATATAATATAATATTAATATTTAACAATTATTATTCCTTGCGCCCGAATGGGCTCTGAGTCAATAGCCCACGAGGCTGAAGGTCGAATGGGCTATTGACTCTGAGGCCATGAGGGCGAGAGGAATAATTGTTTTAGTAAAATCCAACTAGTTGGTCAAAAAAATATCGAGACAAAACATCTTTCGCTAGTTAAAGCTAGACTTTAATCCTTTTCTGCCGCCAAAACATTACAAATATGGCCGGCGCTTTCACTACTAGTGGGCTATAACAAATAGCCTATTAGTAGCTCAACCAATCAGAATGCAGCATTGATAATAGACCACTAGTTGGATTTTACTAAAAAGAGATATATAGCTCTAGGTCCCTCTTGTCCTGTTCACTACCCTTTGTTTCAAACTGTACAGTTAAGTTAATAGTGCAATCAGAATTGAACTTGATCTCATAATTTATTTTAAAATGCCATGTCATTGTTTCTTGTTTGCATTAAAAAATGGATGTCACAGGATCAACACTCCAAGGAAAGAGGGTGGCCTTGGAAAACTCCAGTATCCCTTGCTGTCTGACTTGAATCACCAAATTGCTAAAGATTATGGAGTACTGCTTGAGAATGAGGGACATACTTTAAGGTGTCTTTTTTAAATTAATTTTGACTTCAGGAATGTTATATTTAGCAACTATTCACCGACGTGGAGGTGGCTAGTGGTGGATATTTACTGGGCCATGGATACTAAAACAGTGAGATAATATAGCACAAAAAAGATGATTTTAACTCATTTATTCTTGCAAAGATTACAACATTTTCGGGCGCAAATTCCGCGTGAATTTCTTGGAGGTGAATAGCAAAGGATATCCAGAGTGAGTAGGCAATCAGCATGCACGTTCAACGCTATCCACTGTTTTAGTCTATACTGAAGCAGATTATCTCTGAGTAATGATGTTTCAAAAATTGGAAATTTTACAAATTTAATTTTAACTGCACAATAGATGCTACTCATAAACTGGTTCAGTGCAATTGGGAAGAATAATTATTTGAACAAAAATTGGTAATAAAAAATGTCAGTGTTATGTACAGTAGGAAATTCCTTTGTTATTTGGGAATTCAAACCAGAAGTAGAGAATGAAATCTTTTTCATATTCACTTTGTTGCAGAGGCCTTTTTATCATTGATGACAAAGGAACTCTTCGTCAAATTACCATGAATGACCTCCCAGTAAGTGTTAATTAATTAACGTCAGTTTTGCTGTACATAAAAATGATATAAGGTGGATTTCTTTTATACAGAGGTTAAACGTTTTCGAATACAATTTGGAATGAACTAGCTGATTTAATTATTTTGATCCTATGCCAAGTGGAGGATTTAATCTATTGCATTTAAAGGTTGTTGGTTGTCGAGTAACCACAAAAAAAAACTTCAGGCCTATAGTTAGCTTGAGAAAAAGTTTTAGGGCTATGTCAGTATTGGTACGGCAATTACTTGGAACCTGTGGCCTGTAGATTGCACCAACAGAACTGTGACTGGAGAACTTTTGCTCTGATGGGGCTAGTTTGTCGCCAAACCAAATGGGATGAGGATGCTTTTATTTTGACTGGAATATAATCATTGTATTATGATGACGATGATTATGATTATTGCAACAAATTTTATTTATTTTCACTTGAAGGTTGGCCGATCTGTGGATGAAACCCTTCGTTTAGTCCAGGCTTTCCAATATACGGACAAACACGGTGAAGTGTGCCCGGCGGGCTGGAAGCCTGGTAAAGAGACTATAATTCCAGATCCCACGGAAAAGAAAAAGTATTTTGCCAAGCAAGCAGAGAATGAAGAGGCAACGGAGAAATAAAATTAATTTTAAAATAAATTACCCATATGTTGAAGTCGTCAAGAAAGGCAGACTGTGTCACCTAGCTTGGTGAAGTTGACGTAGTGCAATGCTTTCAGACAATCTTTTTAGAGAACTTTTAACTCTATAGAAAGTTATTGGGTGTAGAGTTTTTATACTCGACATGTTTTCGATTTCAACCAACATTCGTCCACTATGCGTGCCAGTCGTTTCCTATTTGAAAGAACCTTGACACCTTTCCAGCGCCACTTTTCCCAGAC
>NC_090888.1:65412934-65415434 GCF_036669925.1 Montipora capricornis | reverse complement strand
GTGAATAAACTCAACAAATTATAATGTTATAGCAGATTAATAATAAAGACACTTCTCCGAGTTTTTAGGTGTACTCATGATTTGTAGCATTTGCGGGAATGGAAGATGATACTGTTTGTATCTCTTAACATTGGATGCATAAAACAATAAAACCAAATGAGTGCATATATTTCAAAAAACTTCAAACATTATGGCGTTCTCTTAGAAGAAAACGCTTTGTTCATTCGATAACATTATTCTGGCCATCGGTTTTCAGTAGCGAGGACCATACGTCGCTAAAAGCCATTTCGTTATTTTAGCTCAGAGGAATCTGATGCAGCTTTGATAAAATCAGCACGTGGAAACAGTGTGGTTAATGCTGATTCAAGGTAAATTAACACATCTTTTTGTATATGAATAATGATTTACATACTGCAGGGCCTTGCACGGTGAGGCTCTGTCAGCAAGTGCAATGAAACAGATAGTGCTATTGTTCAAGAACCCTCCTCTTCGCATTTTTTCAGCCCTCACGATCGTGAGTGTCGCCCGCCAGGTTTTCGCCTGGGTTCGGGTGCAGCCTGAATCCAGGCATAGTTGGTGACTCTAAACCCAGAGGGGCTCCGTCAAGACTGGGTCAAGTGGATGGCCCAGTCAAGTGGATGGCCCAGTCCATGGTGGCTTGCTGGGGGTCGGCTGTCAAAAGCAGGGGGGAGGGTGGGGTGTCTTTTACGTACACCTTCACTTAGTTAGACTTGGCCATTTCAGTGCCAAATAATTTTGTAATTGGCTGTGTTTGTTAAGTTCTTTAAGCTTGCTTGAATGTTCTGTGTTGACATGCCACCCTGCTGGAGAAGTACCTGTCACGTGCTTGCGTGGGGGGTATTCTCCTAGCCAGGGGGGTGGTTAGATCTCTCCTGGCCACTGGGACTGTCTTAGAGTCAACTGCAAGCATGTTTTTGGGAATACGGTCAGATATACATACTACATTCTATACTGTGACAGTTTCCTTTTGAGCATTTCTGCTCATACTCTTTGGCATTCATTTTTCTTTTCTAGTTCTGACGAAACAGACGGTGATTTAAAAGCATCAGTGTTTTGGACTCAAAACCCACCGAGGTAAATATTATCCAATTATATATATGATGGGTTAACACGTTTGGTCGCAAACTACGTCATACCTGGGCTTGCAACAGTCACCCCACGCATGGTGATTGCAATATCCGCAGCACTAATTTATAAAATGGCCGTCGCGTGATTTCTAAAACAAAATTTTTGACAATACAGTTGCTTTTATATTTTACATTTTATACTCAAAGCAATTCTTCTCCTCAGGCTACGTGAATATTGTGGAATCATCCCATCGACTTCGTCTTTTCCACAATATGCACATAGCCTTAGGCGAATAATTGTTGAATGTAAACAAATTCCCCTTTTTTTTTTGTTTTCAATAGAGACCAAAAAGTTGACATGAAAATCTTCGAAGGTCTTAAAGTTGAAAATGCCACGGAGCTTCCCTTTGATATCGACGGATTGCGTCACTTTAAACTTAAGAGTGACCCAGTAAAGATGATGAATTCCAGCAAAGATGGTAGGCCGTGGCAGACATGGTGCACTTCCAAAAGGAGTCAGCATCGAGGGGTGAGAAGACGCGCGCGGTGTGGCGGATCCTGGCGGTGTCCAAACCTGAAGTGTTTGTTTCTTAAAGAAAAAGGCTCGTGCAACGATGTCCAGTTTACTAAAGGCAAAAACAAGACGTGTTTTGTCTGCGAGGAAGAGGCAACCTTCGTTATATGTCCCGCTGTGAAGATCTGGGAGTTCAGTTCTGACAAAACCGAAGTAGACATTTATCATTTTGGGTATCACACCTGCCGAGCAATTCCTAACAAACGAAACCTTCAAGTGGAAAGCAAACTCGAAGAGGATTTCCAAAAACACGCTTCTTTAAAACCATCAGAAGCTGCTGCCAACACTTTAGTCTGCGCTCTGAAGAAACCTGGCAGTACATGGGAAGAAATAGAATCCCTTGCGGAAAGTCTCTCCGATTCTAGACGAATTCAGAACACGAAAGCAAAAGCGAAAAAAAGCCTGGAGCAGAATGGACACTCATTCGATGCGCTTTGTGAATTCAAAAAATTCTGTGACGAGAAAGATCCATTCTACGTCTACAGATTTAATGATGAACGACAAGATGGGAGTTTGACGTATGTGTTCAAGTGCTCTCGTTTCCAAGCAGACATGGCATTGAGCATGGATAGAAATGGCAACGGACTCTTGTACGAGCAATACTGCTACGCAGATGCCACCCATAAAAGATGCCCCGGATTCAAGACCTTAACGTTGTGGGTGTATCATCCGCTGCTTCGCAAACTGGTCAAGCTTGCAATTATGGAGTCCTCAAGAGAGGACACGGAAGCTTTCGTACAATTTTGGTCTTTGTTAAACGAGGTATGTCTTTGCATTGCTGTATTCTTAATACGAAATGTTCAGACAGACGTAGCTAAAGTACCTTTTTCAGTCAAAA
>NC_090888.1:65397934-65400434 GCF_036669925.1 Montipora capricornis | reverse complement strand
GGTCCTGACTCCTGAGGTGAGATGAGATGGAGAGGAAGTAGTGCATATTCTGTTCCAAACAGTTCATGCCTTGGTGTCAGTGACCTTAATTTAAATCGGAGGGGAGAGGAAAGGGGAGGGGGAGGGGGAGGGGGCTCAAAAAAACAGGCTTGCTTTTCTGTGCTGGTGCCTATATAAAAAAGGGCAACGGAGGGAAAAGGTTGAGAGAAGTGTTGCAGTCAGATCAGAACGGGTAGAGGGATCTCAAAGAGCGCTAGAGCCTGGTAGACACAGACAAATGATAACACGGAATTCGAAACGACAGGAAGTTGGTATTAAAACGTGTGGGACTGCACACAGCTTAGGTCCCCTACCTCCCCCTCCCGCCCATGCAAAAACGGGTTTGATATTCGAAATTACGTATTGACCATTTATTGTTCTTCTCTCAAAGGCCGCGGGATATGTCAAGCTTAACAATGGAGCGATGATGCCCCTTATTGGTTTGGGGTGTGTATTTTAAGTGTCTTTTAAAATTTTAAGTCGAGTCGTTCGAAGCTCCAGTCATTTTGTTTGCATTCGCATTCCCGCTATAGGCATGCTATGTTCGCAGTTAATCCTGGATTACTGCCAAGTGGACTTTGATCTCTAGTGGGACCACTTGAGTATCTCCGCATGCATAGAAGATACAGATGATATAGTTTGTTGCTGGTCGGCAAATCTGTTTTTATGGTGTTAATAACCCTATAGTTGTACTCTCGCTCTCTCCCTTAAGCCGCCACGCAAATCCGGCACTTTTACGGTGCTAATAAAAGATTACCTGCAGTCCCTCCAATTTTACTCGAGCCCGCGTGATTTTTGAGTCAATTGCGTTTTATCGCGCAACCGAGAGAAACTGCCGTTTGTCGAGACTGTGTGACAAAGCACAACACATTTGACTCAGAGCGCGCGCCCTGTGTTGTTCCCAGACGTCTCTCTTGCGATGTAAATTTGCGCGCAAGGCTCCTCGCAGTTCGCGCTCGTTACCAGTCACTCCTCCTTCCCTTGATAGTGAACAAAATGCATAACGAAGCACCTAAGGAAGAGGCAGACACGCGCCTGCTGAGGATTGCCAGCAATCTGTGTTAATGTGATCCCTAGGTATGTGATTTAGCAATCATCATCATCAACTAGAGCGAGTTTCGATTGAGTGTCGTAAAACCAAAATCAAAGAAATTACTTTGACCAATCAAAAAGGAAAGAGACAATCCAGTAAACCAATCAAAACTTAAAGCAATTACACGTAGCCGACACAAAGCGCGGGAAACTGTGCACGCGCTAGCCACGATGGTTTTGGTTTCATTTCTGATTGGTTGAAAAAATGGCGCGCGAACTTTGAACCAATCACCGAGTGAAATAATGCAAACCCAAAGCAATTTACTAATTACTTTCTTTCAACACTCATTTGAAAACAGCTCTAGCATGCTGAATCTTAACTGCGGCAAGGCTGCTTTCAAACCAATCTTAAGAAGATTGGAACTTGAAATAGGTGTTACTCGAAGTACGGCACTTTCCAGGGTCTGCCAGTTTCACAACTTCTTTTTTGATTTTTACAAACTTCCACAGAACCTGGAAATCAAAGAAAGGAGAAGTAGGCAAAACAGTAAAGCTTGCCCTGCACCATGGATATAGACACATTGATTGCGCACATATCTATGTTAACGAAGCTGAAATCGGTGATGCACTAAATGAATTGTTTCAAGAAGGAAAGCTGAAGCGTGAAGACCTCTTCATCACTTCAAAACTTTGGTAATTTAAGGATTTTCATCGCCTTTACGGGGTTCCTGTCGTATGTTAGCTCTCACAGCACTGACAGGCATAGGGGTTTCAGGACCACTTCTCAAAGAAGAGTGCCATAGTTTCCGAGAAGGAGTTAACAATTAGAGTTGACGCACATCTGTCACAACCTTTTAACGCGCTTTGAACTCTGTGCTCTCCTGTTGCCAAGATGTCCCGATGAGAGCGTATGAAGGGCAGACAGGGCTACCCGGTAGCGGTTCAATTGGTTACCGCGCACCGGTGGCCCAGTTGGTTGAGAACCGGGCTGCCATGCGGGAGATCGTGAGACTACGGCCGAACCCACTCCTCTTAAAATAAGTGAGGAGAAAGTGCTGCCTTTGTAATTAGTTACACCCACAAAATGGTTAGACTTTCAAGTCTTCTCGGATAAGAACTATAAACCGTATGCCCCGTCTCACAAATATCTTCCATGTTCAGAAGTTCCCTGTGGGACGGTAAAGAAGCCACACGCCATTCGAGAAGAGTAGGGTATGAAGTTCCTAGTGTTGGGGCTGTTCTTTGTGAGTGTATGGATGGGCAGGTAATAGCAGGTCCACATGAGCTGAATCGCCAAAACTTCAACCTGCTCAAACAAACAAACCCCACACCTCTGGCTCTTGTAGCTAGGATTTCTTCAGCGCCAGGGTAACTCAGTCATGTTTGCCTTGTAAACACAGCATGAAAAGAGGAGAAATGAGTGATTACT
>NC_090888.1:65385434-65387934 GCF_036669925.1 Montipora capricornis | reverse complement strand
TGGCGGCCATCGTGAATAAGGTCTATTGGTGACGTATGCTTGCGCTGTTACTCGACTCATGGAAACCTGTGGCCAGTTTAGCCGACATCTTGTAAAGCCAACATCCATTCTCCACCTCTGAATTATGGTTGTCGTTAATTCCTAGTTTAGAAGACTGAAAGCTTGATATGAACAACCCAAGTATATGGACATGGGACTCGAGCCTGGGAATATTGATTGGCCCGTCACCTAACCACTTCATCACACCGCTAACAACTGCTCAGGGACAATATTTTAAACACTATTTGATAATGCTGTATGATCACTCGGGAACAAATTGCAAAAGGTCGGTTACCAAACTTCACGACAAAGCTAAACAGTTTAAGATCAAAGCTTACGCCTAGTTAATTTAAGTTAGGCCTAATTACTATTCAGCAATGATATACTATGGGAGACCTAAATCTTTTTTTAAGGGCGCGGTGTCTTGATCTTTAGTGGTGAAGCGGAAAGAAGAGGTACTTCTAGAGTTGAAACTCCGAGTTCAAATCCAATCGACGGCTATGATTTTTATTTCCCTTATTTTCTCTGTTGCCACAAGTCCTGGGGCGCAGTGTCCAAACTTAACGATAATCATGATGCAGCTGTACGCGAAGTCGGTAGGTAAAATGATCAGTGTCTTTGGTTAAAACTAACGTGAATGGAGCAGGTTGTACTTGGTCTTCACTAGACTTTCGAAAGTCCTTCGTCTCATCCACTTCGCGTACGAAAAATCACGATTCGCTCGCCAAAACATTTTCTCCTGGGATTATCGTGAGGTCGACTTGTGGCAAATATAGGTCTTCACCAGGTTATATAATTGCGTTGAGAGCAAAAAGAATGTCGGTCTATCGCGTTGCATGTTCTTACGGTTTACAGTAGACACATATAATATTATTATTCACAAATGTTGACTTTAATGATTCATTCACATGACAGTTTGAAAATTTGTTTATGCTTTCTTCGTTTATCCTTTTTCACTCTTCACCGTCCCACAAATCTGCAGGAACTTCTTCCGGCTTATACATCCAAGCCAGGTTTAGGTATCTGAAACGCACACCAATGTTTTCAATCGCCTTCATGTCATCTTCGTCCAGTTTTAAATCTAAAGCTTTTATATTTTCCTTGATGTGGTTCTCTGAGACGGACTTGGGAAGCACTGGAGTTTCCCGTTTGATTCCCCAGGCTAACGCAACCTGTGGGAAAATACCATTAACAGGTTCAAAACTAAAAACAATTAAAGATGCTATCAAAAGGTCTTAAGATCGTTTTCACAGCAATTATGTTGTACTAAAACAAAGAAACTACGCGAGTTTTCATGACATTTTGAACTCTGGGGAGCGTTTAGAAGCTTCTCTTACAGGTGAACATGTCATTTACCGATACCTCTCGTGACAACTCCGCCGAGCGCTTTACACTATCTAATAGTCCCAACAGTACAACAGACCGCCCCTTCAAGATGCCATGTTAACCTTGTCTCTTCTCCAGTAACCATCTATGTGGAAACACTGATTGGTAGCTCCGGTCTATGTGAGAGGTGATGAGGAGGGCGTTACTTATTAACACTGATTGGTAGTTCCTTTCAATGTGCCTGGGGTGCCTGTGACCTACAATAGGTTGATAGCAAAGTGCACTTCCACTATAAACAAAGCATTTACATTTATTTACATTTATTTACATTTTATTTACATTTAGTAATTGAACGTAAGCATGGTTGATAGTACTGAACGATAGAATGAAATTAATTAACTCACCAAAGCGATTGTCGAGTTGTGTTTATCAGCAATGTTCTTCAACACCGGATCTTCCATCAAAATTGGTTCCTTAGATTTGTCCCCAAAAGGCCGATCAGGTGACCCCAGAGGAGAATAAGCTGTCACAACAATACCTGTAACGAAACAAGAAAGTTTTATTTAGCTTCCACTCTTTCTTTTACGCTGGTCTTCTTTTACTTATCATCTCTCTCAGCTGATGCGTGGGCCGCATTCGACCGTAAGTACCACTAAACTTTGTTTCTCTATTCAATGACCCCAAGACATAATCGTAACAGAGGAGCTCAACGCGCGCGCGCGGGGCACCATAATAGTAGTAAGAAAATCTGGCAATGAAATTTTGGTTCTGGTTTTGGGCGGTTTTTTCTTAGCAATTCGGTTTTCTCGCGGTGTCTGACACTTGCAGACTGCAGACCACAGACTGCAGACTAACCCTAGCTAAATCACAGTTAATGAAAGTTAGCAAACCGTTTTTAAATGGGGTGCTTAGACTTAAATACTGTTTATTAGTGCTATTTGAAATAGGTGCTTAGACTTAAATAGTGTTTATCAGCGCTACTTGTGGGCAGTCTGCAGTTCTCACACATGTACACCTGTTTTCCCGTCTCAAAAAAGAAAATCCCCAAAATAGAGGTCTTTATTCAGTTTTTGGCCTCTTTCAACACGTGTAATAAAAGAAACATTTGAGTGAACTTTCAATAAAAGACATGCAG
>NC_090888.1:65360434-65372934 GCF_036669925.1 Montipora capricornis | reverse complement strand
ACCAAGTCAGAACCGTGGCAAATGCACAAATAGTTTATAGCAGTACTGTAATTTACATTGTACCAGAGTTTCGATACGATGAAGAGATCTTCACGTTTAATTTTCCCCTTGTTAAAGACTTCAGTCAGTGTTTCACCAATTTCGTCCTCATTGGCATATACATGAGCACAGTCAATGTGTTTATATCCATTTTCTACGGCAATCTTCACAGCTGTACCAACTTGACCCTTCTTTGATTTCCATGTTCTGCAAGCAAAAGAACAGTTACGGTGATACAACTATCGGTACATTAATTCAAAGAAAAGAATACAATTTTCATTATGACTGCAAGGGCTTCTATGTGGTGTAACAATAATAATTATTATAATAATTATTATTATCAATATAGAACTGCCCTCTGTAAAACACGCCCTTTTGCAGGCTAAAGGGAAAAAGTACAAAAAAGGTCACATTTTTGCAAAAGTTGGCCATGTAGCACTAACCTTATATTTCATCAGAATTAACTATTAGAGGGTAATGTGAAGTGCTAGTTTTCTACCCATACAAACGATGTGAGCATTAGCCCTACTAATGGAAATGGGCCCACACAAGGACAGAGAAAAAATCTGATCAGGGTGGGAATTGAATCCATGACCTTCGGGTTAGATCACCGCTGCTCTACCGACTGAGCTACAAGGTTGTAAGTCCCTCCCTTGTACTTGTACATACATTCATTGCCCTGAAATTCCCACAACCTGCTCCCGTCTGACCTTGTAGCTCAGTCAGTAGAGCATCGGTGATCTACAGTGTAACCAGAAGGTCGCGGGCTCAATTCCCACCCTGGTCAGAGTTTTTCTAGAGCCCATTTCCAGGGTTCTCATTAAGTGCCAGCAGCCGGCTAAAAAACCGGCTACTTTAAATTTAGAGCCGTCTACTTTTCAGTCATAAACTTGCTATAAACCAGTGGTACTCGCTTCTCCAGCCGTCTACTCCAAAACTTATTGAGAACCCTGCATTTCCATTAGGGCCCACACAATGCTCACATGGTTCATATGGGTAGAAAATTAGCACTTCACATTACCCTGCAAACAGAACGGAAAAAGCTGTGGCTGAAAATGAATTTGCCGCCCTGATTGTGATCAAACAACTTCACTCGGCCAATGAGATCCTGAGGATACCATTTCACGGACAGAGTTGGCGCAAATCGTTGTGGACGAGTTTGCACTAATACGTACTTTATAGTTCAGTAGTGAACGTTTGATGTTTGGAGATTTTACTTTAAAATGGAAGAAGTATCAAATTCTCAGCTTTTTTCTGGTCAAAACTTGGACTTTTTAGACAACAAGGAACTGGATGAAATTCAGCAAAAGGCTCAAGCAAAAAACACCAATAGAGCAACTGATCGAGTGAGGAGTGAGAAAGTTCGAGAAATGGTGTGGGAAAAGAAAAAATACTGTGACAGTGAATCCCAAAACAGTAAGTCCAACGGACCTGTCTGAATTCTTCCAAAGTTCTTCACTGAAGTGAAAAAGGAGAAAGAACAACCATAATAACTCCAAGTGTATTGACTGGAATTAGAGCGGCCTTTCGTCACCATCAGACTAGCCTGGCAGCGATCCACGCAGCCGGAACATAAACATTTTGTTAGACAGTAAATTAATGCCTGCCAACAATTTGAAAAATTTAATGTTTGAAACGGAGGCCAAGCCATTTACGAAAGAAAACAATGCGAGACCAAAACACAAATTATCTATTCAGTTAGGAGACATACAGAAATTGAATTGATACTTCTGATCATGGAAGGGCTGCGGGACAGTGTTTGGAAAGATGCGGAAAAGTTAGTTGAGTTTATTTGGTTTTCGTTGTGTCTTTCCATTATTTTGTGTTAACATTTTTTTCTGAATTTGTATGATTTGGCCTTGTGTAGTGATAATGATAATTACATGACTTTTGTCAGAAGACCACTAATTTCGAGCACTGACAATAAGGAGATCGCTGATATTGCTCAATACAGTGGAAGGAACAATCTTAACTCACCCCAATGCAATCGAGGGCATAAAAGCTCCATTGTTAAGTTTGACACTTGCCTGGGCCTATTTCATGAAGATTAAAAAAATAAATTAAAATACAAATTCATAGTCACATAAAAATTATGTGTTGCTTAAAATTGAATCATTCTGTTAAGTAACCTTAAAGTCCCTATGACGCTTATTTTTTCCCCGTTTTTTAACTTTTTGTTTAAATATCTATAATAGTATCTGGAATGTAGTAGTTAAAAGAAAATTTCCCCCCATGGTGACTATTCCATGCATTTTTATGAGCAGGTGTTTGATTTACACGCAAAAAATTTTGGCCGAGCCAGTTGGGCCCTGGTAACTTAAGTTAAATGACGTCAAAAAAGTAACTTGATCACATCTCTTCAGAAAGAAATGTGCAAAGGTGTAAGTTAGAATAGAAGTCTTGTTGAAAATTTAGTGCTATAAATGTCATTTTAGAAATGTCAGACGATAGTTACCGGTACCCTTTGGGTGCCTTGAATGTTACGATGATTCAGAATGGCATTACATTCTTGACTTTTTTGACGTCATTAGTTGCCTGGACCCAACTGGATCGGCCAAAAATCAAAGGCCCGCTAAAATGATGGATATACACTCAGTGAGCGAAAAATTTTTGAAGTACTACACTCCAGACACTATTAAATATTATTATAAAATATTCAAATGAAAAGTTAAAAAACGGTGAAAAAATAACCGTCGCAGGGACTTTAAACTTCTAGGAGGAGCGCAGTTCAAAAGGTGAAAGGGCCACAGGTCACTGGTAAAGGGGTGTAATTTTTTTACAATGTACAAGTTCAGTGCAACAACCTCGTCATTTAATGATCAAAATCCTGCGACTGGGTAGTTCACTTTGTTATGGAAGGGTTAGCACTAAGAAGGGTTCCACTGCAGCATTATTTTGATTGAGTTATACAAAGATTGGTTATAGTAACGAATTCAATCCAACCAATATGAATGGCCAGTGCACCAGCTGGTCAACACACCATGTATCATTAACCCAAAGATTCATAAAATCATGTTTCACGATTTTTTTTTCCAAGTTAAAAATAATTACATAGTTACATGTAATGTGGATTACATACAGTACCAGCAAGTATGGTGCTATTGCTCATGTAACTTTTCTTTTTTATTTACATGTGATAATCCTTAGATTTCTGTTTTAAGAACACAAACTCTTTGTCAATTCAATAATCGACCTACAATGTAAACTGATTTTCTGAACTAATGTGCATTGGTGCTGTGAAACAAGTTTACAGAGACATTGCACTGTGTAACATGGTCAGTTTTGTGAAACTATTTTGAATCACTCTTGTTACCCTATGCTGCTGCATTATATAAAGTCAATCAGAAACTGGCCAAGGCAATGGAACTAAACAGTATTGACTTAATTTGCAGGAATCTACATGTAGTAACATAATTTTGAGACCAGTGTCCAAACAAGTAACTATCTACCTTTTATGTTACCAGCGCAACGCCTTCTGAACTGTTGCACAATAGCCTGTGCAGGGCTTGAAATTAACTTTTTTGCTCAGGTGCCAGCTGGCGACTAATGGGGAAAATTTGGTCTCCAGATCATAAATTCTGGTTGCCAACTTTGCATGCAAGGAAAGTCATTATTATTAAAAAGCACCACAAAAAAAAAAAAACAGCATGAGAAAGATCTCTAAAGCTATTGCTGTTTTCGCCTTTGTCTTTAGTTTGGTGATGGTGTTCTTTAAGGTTATTTGAAATGGAGCAAAGCACAGTCTGTGATTTCCATAGCAAGGCAAACATGGGTCCTTTATCCTTGCTTTTGAACTCTTCAAAACGTAGTTCTTTATTCTCCTACAGCTTGCGTGGCAAGCAACTTACCTTTATCGCGACCAAACGCAATACTGCAATTGCTCGGCCTAGGCCCTCACACATCCCGCGCAATGCTCATACCAGTCTCCGACCAAAATAAAATAAAAAGAGTGGCTTGTATACGGTTTTAGTAGCCTCTAGAATCAGAGGAACTTGGTTTCTTAACGTACTTTTCTACCGATATTTATCTCCATTTGTTAATCACCTTGTGCAGTCAATTTTGCAGGTGGCTCTCTAACAGAGGGGACAAGTTCTCCAACCCACTTTATGTTAAGGGTACAGGTTGCTTTTTGAAGGTTCCATGCAAATTTCAAACATGTGACGTCCATGTTCATTATCAAAATATTATCAATATCAATCTAGTTCTGAGGAGGTCCTTCGGAAATATGACTAAATCTACGTTTTCAGCACTAACAACAGACGATGGGTTTAAACTTTCAAAATTCACGTAACCGGCAAGAAGCATAAGGTGTTTAAGTGCGCCCACAATCCCATGAAGCCGCTGAAACAATATGGCGCCTGGTAAGCGTGATTCCCCAGCTGGCGACCAATTCTGAAAATCTAGTCGCTAGCACTCAATTTTTGGTCGCATTGGCGACCAGTGAGTCGCAATTTCAAGCCCTGCTGTGAATGCAGACATATTGCCGGTGGTCGTTTCTCTCATCCATTACTTTTTCGGGGAGAGAAACGACGGCCAGAGGTGTTAGTCGGTGTTTGCAGACTATGTTGCACACAAATGTCAGCTAAAAGTTTCAACGTGCAACAGCAGCTTAAGTGTGGTGGCACAGATAATAATTACCAAATTAGATACCTAATTAACTTCACAATATCTGTGACAAAATCTTGAGTCACATCAATGAAGGTCAGCCAGCAAGCTAAAGGATGTTGTGTGGGTGTTCCCTATACTGTGCAACATCCAAAACATTGGACAAACTGAGGGCAAGAATTTTCTTTCTTTCTTTCATCAAAAAAACTGCTGCATGTTAACAAAAATTCAATTAAAATTAATGCGTCGACCCAGGCTCACCACAAAATTTTTCTGACAAATATCATCCCTCAAGTATGTGGGTATGGTCATACTAATTAAAAAGAATGGTCTTTCCACTGAGGAAAATTCCAGGGGCACATTAACCATGGTCATATTGCCAACTTTTTACCTACATGTAGGTTAAAACTCGACTTGTCGACCGTTACCTCAGGAAAATGACTTTTTCAGTGTGACCAATTTTTTCCCCATTGCAATTTACCTCAGGGAAATTTTATCGTCTGGAGCTTGGATAGAGTTTCCCTTGACAGCTACCCAAAACGATAGCTAGGGAAAATTTATTTCCCCAGGTAAGACCAGGTAATTAACCAATAAAAGCTCATCTTAATGAAGGATCCTGACAAACAACACAGTGTGAGGTCACCTTAAGTAAACCTTTTTGCCACCAGTTGCTTTATTACTGCAAAGCGGGAAGAAGATGGCACAATTCAGAGCAAGATTGTAGGTACTTGTTTTTGTTTAGCATTTGAAATTTCGCTTTAGTCTTAAGGCCTGGTCAAACGCTCGCAACATTGTTGCATGATGTTGCAACATGTGTTGAAAGGGATGGCCAAACGTACGCAACATTTTGAACATTTTCAACACAGCATGCTGATATTTATGTGCCCCAGGCCCCTGGTGTGCGACAAATGGACCTAGCGCGCATGCCCTAGTACAACAACATTGCGTGAACAGGGCCAAACGAGTACAACATCATGCAACATCCAAAGTGTTGCATGAAGAATTTGACCATTTTCAACATCATCCAACACACTAGCAACATATTGCAACAGGGTGGCCAAACATGTGCAACATGTTGTGTCCAATAATGTTGCAAGATGTTGTGTTGAAATGTTGCGTTTGGCCAGGCCTTTAGGTTGATTTGGAATCTTTTTTTAACCAACCAACCCAGGGTTGTGTGACCTTTCAAGATTTTCACTTACTGTAGGTAAAATGAAACCTGTGATAAATTTACCTCACACAATTTTGCCCCAGGTAAATCGGTTTTACCTTGGTAAAAGTCTGCAGTGCGACCACAGCTATTGTCGATCGCGTCTTGGATCCAAGCTATAATTGTATTTGGCTTTTAGTGCTCAAGACATTTACACAGTTTATTGCGTGACAATTTTTTCCCTTCGTCATGTTTTGAAAAGCTTAGCTTGCAGCGCGCAAAAACGAAAACACAAACAAAATTAACTTATGTAAAAAACGTTAATACAGTCAGAAAATTCATCTGGCATTGGCACAGTCGACGGTTCTCATGATTTCAGATATCGAGTTTATCAGTCGTTGACTGTGGACTGTATAAAGTCACTTGACGGGATACATGTAATTTTACAAATTGCAACTTAATTGGAAGGAAAAGAAAAAATGGACAAATCCATGTTCCCTGCATCTGCACAAAATAAGCTTAATTAAGCTTACATTGCTTAAAAGGTTAGTTACTTCAATAAACTCACCATGATGAATCAACACACTAGCAAAAAGATCTCCCCTTGACAGCACCGGGACAATTGAATTACGACAAGTACAAGCAACCACAGCAATGTTACTCCTTACGTCACGCATTGTCATTAATGTGACAACCAGTAGCTTTAATATTGGCCATGGAGGTGAAGACTGCTTTTGTCAAACGAACAGAAAAACCGTCATAATGCATAATCTTGCCACCCGTTCTTTGAAGTATATTGAGAAAGCCTGGGAAGGAATTCTCAAATCCAGGCTCTCTGAAATGTCGAACCAACGTCAGGCCCTGTCAGGCCAGCCTGTTTTTCTCTTGTCGCTCGAGGTTGATGGCGTGACGCGAAAAACAGGCACGCCTCAAATCGCCATCAGCAGCGATAAGCTGTTACTTTTATTAATTGCCATACACGGAAAAAATCAGTTCTGATCAGCTGAGAGAAAAGCAATTTTCAGGTGACACAGCAGAAAGACGGTACTTCAGATTATTCAGAGAAAAGATACAAAACAAGCACCAGCTATTCTGATTGGTCAATGGACACTCTATCAATTCCTGGGTGCCACAAAAATGTGGATATCCGATATTGTGAGTCGCATGCGTTCCTTCTGCATAAATTATGATATACTGCCTCTTTCCCAGATATTTTGATGCATATCATTAACAAGTAATCACATGATTTTTTTCCCTGCAATTTGGAAGAAATAAGCACTTGGAGATTTTCTCAAAGACTGCAAAGTGCTCGAGCCCAAACCTTCGGGCTTATTTCGTGTCATGACTTAAAGGCCGTTTATCCGACAGAGAAATTTAGTCCGGACCCGCCAAAAAGCGGTACGGACCTATAACGTTTGTACAGAAACACCGGAGTTCCTACAGGACCATAGGCGCCTATAGAAACTCCAGCATTTCTTTGCAAACGTTATGGTCCGTACCGCATTTTTGACGGCCAAAATTTTTCTGTCGTGTAAACGGCCTTTTATTTGTGGTATGGAATGTTTGAGATTTGCTTGCAACGATGTGTTCCATTTGGGTTTACGCATCCCAGTGCAGTAAGAACATTTTGCCTGGAAAACGGGTGATGACTTGTGTCTTTTCTTATGATAGTTTGTTTTTCCAGCAATAGCAAAGCTAAGGACAGAGAAAGAATGTCTTGATCTGCATATTTTGCACCGCAATATACAAGTACCATGCGTAGCTGCTGGGAGGTATAAGCCACGCGGAGAATGGGGACGGGTGCTAAAGTTATTTCACAGCGCCCCTCCCCATTCTCCGCCCGGCTTATGCCTCTCGCGGTAGCTGATGCGGGTCGAGGTGGTGGCCGATTTTTAGACCTTATTTAAAATGCGGAATAGCATGAAATGAAAGTTGGAAAGATCATTGCGGTTGGTTGAGCAAACTAATTAATAGCCTACCGTCGATATATTAAAATTCAGTCCTAAACAAAAGCAGCAATAAAAGCAAGGTGACACACGCTAACAACAACCCGGTGTGGCCAACACATAACGCATGCGCACAACCATTTCACCCGGTCAATTAGCAGCCATGGACAGCTGTTTCGGCCTTTTGGGCCTCATGTTGGGCCACATGTTTGGCATGTGAAGCTGCCACTTAAAGGGGTGCTAAACACACCTGCCTGGTATGTTAGCTACGCCATGCTGATGAGGCCCAAAAGGCCGAAACAGCTGTCCATGGCTGCTAATTGACTGGGTGAAATGGTTGTGCGCATGCGTGATTAAAATTATGTAAAGAACCAACCGAATGACTTCGCACGTGATTTATGGTTTAAGTTAGCACACGAAATACCTTTTACGAAAGTTTACTTCAATTGCCACAGTTGCAAACGTATCTCACACGTGTTTTTCCCTGACTTACAGGGATTGCTTCATTCTACGCTTACATTACTTCACTCTACTTCTATGTAATTCTTGGCTTGGCCGGTGAAACCTCTTCATCTTTGCTTCTTTACTGTAGGTCAGTAATATTCACCATCCCAATAATTTTCAGGAATTTCTTCAGGTTTGTCACGATACATCCAATTCTGTGTTAGGTATCTGTGACGTACTCCAATGTTTTCAATCGCCTTCATGTCATCTTCGTCCAGGTTTAAATCTAGAGCTTTCAAATTTTCCTTGATGTGGTTCTCCGAGACAGCCTTGGGAAGCACCGGAATTTTGCGGTTAACTCCCCAAGCTAAAGCAACCTATGAAAAAATAGCATTAACTTGTTAGAAACCTGCAAACACGCGTACAGGCTCGGAAGTGGTGTAAACTTCGTTTTCACTTATGCCCAGTAATAACATAGAGGCCAAAATTACTGAATACTGATTGGTCAATGAAGAGGGCATTTTTTCTTAATTTTGCTTGAGACGAGGGCAAAATTACTCGCTCACGATTGGTCGAGCGCCAAAAATTCTCGCTCATGATTGGCTGAACGTACCTCTTCCACATTCAGTTGGTTTCTTTCTGTTTGAGCAAAACAACTTCGTCTTCATCGAAGTTTGTCTTTTATTTCGCGCTGCATTCGCCGAAAAGGCATAAAGATTAAGAACTAGCTTTAAAGAATGATCTGGAATTTGAATTTTCGAGTGACAAGCAGAAGGGCAAAAGATTTTTTTCATGAAAAGCTTAAAACTTGGATTGACTTACATTGCGCCCAGCGTAGCGGGATTGTGTGGTTGCAAAACAAAATGATTCCTTTCGTCAAGGGCATTCAGTTTACCACGACATCTTGCAGCTCAACAAAAAAGGTCACAGAACAATTTGCCATTGACGGGAGGAACGAGTAGCTCAAATTTGGTGGATTTCTTTGGACAAACCGTTTGCTATGTTTACGGATGCGTATTTGCAAGTGGTAAAAACCTCTACAGCACAGGTGAATAAAATAAATTGAAGCTTAACATTTGGTTTAATCGTTGTTACTGTTGTTCAGGAATGAAACTCGTATTTTCCTCTCTAGGGGATGTAAATAACAATCATCTATACTCGTTTTGGACGCAAAGAACAAGTTGACTTGCTTGTCAGTTGTTTTGCTTCCGAGCGAGCAAGTGTTTTAACTCCGCTTAGCTGACTGTTTTTCGAGGTGCCTCAACAGTGTTAAGAAAATTTTACCCTCTATGTTATTAACAAGTAATCGCAATGGATCCTCGTAAAATTAAGGATTAATATCACTTGGGTTTTCAGAAGTTGCTGAAATTGCCCTCGTCGCTGCGCGACTCGGGCAATTTCAGCAACTTCTGAAAACACGCGCGATATTAATCCTTAATTTTACTCGGCCCCATGCGATTACCTATACAAATGACCCTAAAGGCTCGTTTACATAGAGCGATTTTATCGCGCGACAAGAGCTGCGATCGAACGAAGATTTTACGGCGACAGCAAATCGCGCGTGTGATCAGCCGGCGATTTCACTGCGATTTGTAGCGCGACAGATCGCAGCCTTGTCGCCACAAATTCGAACATGCTCGAAATTTAGTGCAACTTTGCTGCGATTTTATCGCAGCTCTTGTCGCGCGATAATATCGCTCTGTCTAAACGAGCCTTCATAGGCCCTTTCCGAGTTCATGTCTGCCTCCTCTTCAAAGCGAGTCTAAGTGCGAAGTTTTTGTGATGGTAATTTAGTTCTACTTTACATATGAATGAAAACTGATTTTCATAAGAAATCCTTCGCACTTAGACTCGATTTGAAGAGGAGGCAGACGTACATGAACTCTGAAATGGCGTATTAGATGCACATTCAACACGAATTCTTCCTTTTATATATTAGCGGAGTTTTTAAGCACCTTGGTAGGAAAGTCCCCTATTAGCATCTCTTGAGGGTTACGAAAGATTTCATCCAGCAACGCGTCCTGGAATGCTACACTGGCAAAGTAAACTAAACTTGGAGCAAATCCTGGAGATCAGCACACAAGGGAAAAGACAGATATCCAGTTGAGAATCTGCAGTGTTCACCTCGGCACACGGATTTTAAAATGGTTAGCCTTCCAATGAATCTGACGCTTGCCTCTAGGAAAATACTCTTGAAACAGCCTATTTTCCCAATCCCATTATGTAATACGTTTTGGGGGGTTTTTTACACACAAAAAAAATTACAAGTTATTTACTCTTAAGATCGTATTGTGCTTCAGTGAACTGGCTATCCATAGTTTTGATGCAAATAGAGCCATAACACTCAATGTTCAAACAAAAGATTTTGCATGTCTAACTTCTCATTCAGTGTGAGCGTAGACGTGCAAAGACAATGCAAAGACAAAGCCTTTATTCGCCACGGACTCCAAAATGGCTGCCGAGTGATAAAGGTGAATAACCCCCCAAAATGAACTGTATTATAGGATTTGCGAAAATAGCGAATTTGGGAATTTTTAGCAGCAGCTCATTTCCAAGTAAGAAATGAGTCAGTTATTCGGCGCAAAAGGTGAAGGTGATTTTGGTGGATCACGCACAGCGTATTTCTAACGACCCATAATATTGGCCGTATTTAATACTAGAGAAGATCTTACGGACGTGCTAACGTCTTACAGACTTGCTAACAGACGAATCAGCTGAAGACGAAGTTTGTCCATAATTCGTCTAAACACCATATCTATAACGAGACGAATTGAAGACGATTTTAGACGGATAATTTGTCTTAGACGAGTTATTAGTCTCTAGTATTAATTCGACCATTAAAGCAAAAAGAAAGGACATATACAGCAGTATAACAAAAACAACACGTTACTGAATTACGCGGGCCAGTTTTTTGCTCTAAAACTTCGTTAGAGATGAATTCCGGCGGGGCATTCGAGTTAACGAACTTCAACCTAGGCAAATGACGTTGAGGAAGAAGAAATGAACGTGAGCATGCATGGCCAATAAGTATTACGGTCAATTCGCCCGAAAGTTGACTCGCCCGACGGCGACTCGCCCGGATAGTAAGATGATACAATCCTTCTTATGGTATAACTACCATCGAGCGAATCATCCTTAGTTCCGGGCGAGTCGACTTCGACTGGTTACGGCCAATGATAATGCACAAGGAAAAGAAGCCTTGATAATTAGCTCACCAAAGCGATTGTCGTGTTGTGTTTATCAGCAATTTTCTTCAGCACAGAGTCCTCCAACAAAACTGGATCTTTAGATTTGTCTCCGAAAGTTGATGGTCGATCAGGTGAACCCAAAGGAGAATACGCTGTCACTACTATGTCTGTGACGAAACAAAATATTTTTTTATGTAGTATAGTTTGTACTTTTTCTCTTACTTTTTAAAACTTTTCAGTGATTATTATATCTCTCGGCAGGCCGTACTAAACCGAACGGATCACTAACTGTTATAAGACCTTGTTTTTGTTGCTCGATTCATCGTGCCAAACGCTGGAATTCTAGAGGCACTCGGCCCTAAGCGGGTCGTGGAATCTGCACGCCTTGTTTTTCTCCTTTGTATTTGGAGACAAGTCAGCGAGGAAGGGGAAATAAACCATCATAAAAACCCATGGAATCACCCAAGACAACACACAAAATGAAAGGTAAGCGGACTTTACTTGTCAATAAAACGCAGATTGCGATTTGTGGTTTTTATGGGCTCGATTACCAGCCGCTGTTTCGGGAAATGAGCCAGCGCTCACTTTTCTCGGACAGGATACCGAACTCGAAAGAGCGGTAGAAATCGAGCCTCTGGTTTTTATGAAACATTTCCCTTGATGAATTGAATCAAACCGAGATCGACCGTTGCAAATTACAGTCAATGTGCGAGATCAATAACTGTATCAAATACTGTGACATCACTTGGCCTCGATAATCTTGTCTGCCTGGGGTTTCTTCGCATGCATCTGCTTTAAACTGCTTCACAAACTGCGATGATCTCTTGCTTAGAGAGTCAGTTGTAATGAGCAGTTTTCCTTTCCTTTACAAGCCTTAAGGACCTTGAGACTTACACTATAGTGACAAAATTCTTGCACGAAATAATAATACTGTAAGAAACAGACAACTTTTTTAAAAGACATGTTTCGGCATTCTTATGCCATCATCAGTTTAATGAGTTCCTAGTTTTTCTAGTTGGCGAAGGTCTTGTAAGGAAATCCATCCTTGGTATTCCCTTGCTAAGTCGTGTATGATATTTCCATAATTAAGGTCGCAATAGTAACAAGTATGATAAATACTGTAAGAAA
>NC_090888.1:65317934-65357934 GCF_036669925.1 Montipora capricornis | reverse complement strand
TATGAGAGACGATGATTCAGATTCAAGGGAAAAAAAAAGGAAAGGAAAGGAACTTTATTTAAGTGTCTAGTAGATTTAGCGCTGGAGCACTAATTGGGGACACTGTAAAGTGAAATTAACAATTAACACAACGAGTCAAACGTTGGTTTTTGAGGAGAGGGGAAACCGGAGTACCCGAAGACAACCTCTCGGTGCAGAGTAGAGAACCAACAAACTCAAAGGTTTTTCTTTCATTTCAATTTTCTAGCCGCGCAATCGAAGCCCTGCCAGCGACGTCAGGTGGCTGTTAGTGTCCCAGACGAAACGATAAAAAGTTTGTAAGTACCCTCGTCCACTTTTAACACGACAAGGTGACCATTGAGTTCGGTTTGGTAACGAGTCTTTGTTTGGTAACGTCGTCAGGAACGACAAACAAACATAAACAAAGCCTCGTTATGAAGCCACAAACATGAAAGACTTGTTGCCAAAGTGAAACCGGACTCAACGGTCGCATTGTCGTGTTCAAGTGTACCAGGATCTTTTCCATGGTTTTATCGTTTCGTCTGGAACACTAACATACGCCTGACGTTGCTAGCAGGGCTTCGATTGCGCGGCTAGCGGATTGAAATGAAAGAAAAACCTTTGCCCTTGAATTCTACCAGGGAATTGTAATGGTGGGAAGATTTTATCGAGGAATGATTTGACTCAGTTTGATGGGCTCCTGAGAATTCAGTGTTCCGCCTCGGTATTTTGTTTTGACCGTTGACAACCGAGGAACTGATAATGGCTCAATTCCACACAAGAAGGAAGCGATCCACAATAGGTTAGGCTTTTAAATTGAGATTTCTTTCGGAAAATTATCTTCTCAGGTCGTCTATTGGGATTCCATACAAATCCTTATATTTTTGTTGGCTTTCCCTTTCAGCGAACTTGGGGTCCCTGTGGTAGTTTGTCTTTTTGAAAGTACTTGCAATTGACTAACCTCTGGTTTGGATTTAATTCCGGTTGTCCCGGATTCAACTCTACCACCCTTTGTAAATAGCCAACTGGTTGCCTCCTACCAGTTGGGGTTCTTAATCGTGTGTTTGAACAACCTCTTCCCCAGGGCACCAAAGCCAGGGAAAAGCGCCCTGGGGACGAGGTTGGTGCTCAATGTAAGTGGGGTGCCTGTGACTGTAACTTGCACTTCCAAAGTGCACTTCCACTATAAACAAAGCATTTACATTTATTTACATTTTATTTACATTTAGTAATTGAACGTAGGCATGGTTGAAAGTACTGAACGATTGAAAGAAATTAATTAACTCACCAAAGCGATTGTCGAGTTGTGTTTATCAGCAATGTTCTTCAACACCGGATCTTCCATCAAAATTGGTTCCTTAGATTTGTCCCCAAAAGGCCGATCAGGTGACCCCAGAGGAGAATAAGCTGTCACAACAATACCTGTAACGAAACAAGAAAGTTTTATTTAGCTTCCACTATTTCTTTTACGCTGGTCTTCTTTTACTTATCATCTCTCTCAGCTGATGCGTGGGCCGCATTCGACCTGAAGTACCGCTAAACTTTGTTTCTCTATTCAACGACCCCAAGAAAAAATTGTAAGAGAGGAGCTCAAGGCGCGCGCGCGGGGCACCATAATAGTAGTAAGAAAATCTGGCAACGATTTTGGTTCTGGTTTTGGGCGGTTTTTTCTTAGTAATTAGGTTTTCCCGCGATGTCTGACACTTGCAGACTGCAGACCACAGACTGCAGACTAACCCTAGCTAAATCACAGATAATGAAAGTTACCTAACCGTTTTTAAATGGGGTGCTTAGACTTAAATACTGTTTATCGGCGCTACTTGTAGGCAGTCTGCAGTTCTCACACATGTACACCTGTTTTCCCGTCTCATAAAAAAATGTCCCATAATAGAGGTCTCTATCCAGTTTTTGGCAATTTTCAACACGTGTAATAAAAGAAACATTTAAGTGAACTTTCAATAAAAGACATGCAGAAAAAAGAAGGGAAGGGAGGGAAGTACAAGATCCTGTTCCTCCTCTTTTAGTTATTTGCTTTTATTCATTTGTGTTTTTTTTTTAAGTAAATGCTAGTACTTAATTAACTTTAGTAATGCTAGCATTTTTTTTGTAAGGAATGTAAGTAAATGCAACGTTCGTTTTTTTTGTAGATTAAAAAAAAAAAAAGAAACAGTTTCAAGATTTCATTCGCTCGAATGTGATTTAAATTTCCATTTCGTGTCTGTCCAACAATTACAGGACTCATACTCGGCCATAACACCTTGAGGACCTTGAAAACTTATTCGTGCAAAACATCACTCACACATACACACGCAGACACTCACCTTTGCTGGCACAAAACTTTACAAGTTCTGGCTGAGCCAAATATGGGTGCAGTTCCACTATCAAAAGCAAATGTATTGACCAGATTTAAACAAAAAACATTATGAAAAGATAATTTTTCTGAGCGAAAAACATCACGAAAGACTTCTTGTCAAGTAATGACAAACGGGCAATGAAGACTGTTTTTTGCCTCAAAGAAAGAAACTGTACGTGATACCACTATACGAAACATAATATAACTCATTACCAAGAAAGAAGGATACAATACTCTTCCAAAAGTGTTCTTTTTTGTCCTTTTGTGAAACTATGGAGTACAATGGAAGGGTTCAAAGAGCAATCCTCTTCCACATCACTTTTTCTCTCTGTTTTTGAACGTTCCAGTACGTTAAAGGGTTCAGGTTACCGATTAATTAATAGCCCCTACTCGGTATCCAACTTAACGTTAACCTAAAAATTACTTAAATTGAAACCACACAAATCAAAGCTTTATGACGAAATCCAATGTCTGTCGAGCATACATAATTTTAGTTTCAAACAACAGAGAATAAACTTTGAAAACCTGTTAGACTGAACAGTTTGCAAAAATCACAATTGCAATCCACTTTTAATCTTTTATTTTTCTGCCTCCTTTTTTTGTATTTGCTGTTTTACTCAAACCTCTCTTCCTTTTTAAGGAGTTACTTTTCCGTTTCCCTCGATTTGGTTGCCAGTTTCCAGTCGCTGAATTTGGCTACATGACATAACAACCTCCTCCTCAAAGTTGCCCGTATGTAAAGTTTGATCAAGCAATAATAATTTGTTATGATATCGCAAATATATGTATTTAGTAAAATCCAACTAGTGGTCTATTATCAATGCTGCGTTCTGATTGGTTGAGCTACTAGTAGGCTATTTGTTATAGCCCACTAGTAGCGAAAAGCGCCGGCTTTGAAAACCAAAACAACAATTCAAGTCTAGCTTTAACTAGCGAAAGATGTTTTGTCTCGATATTTTTTTGACCAACTAGTTGGATTTTACTAAAACAATTATTCCTCTCGCCCTCATGGCCTCTGAGTCAATAGCCCATTCGGCCTTCGGCCTCATGGGCTATTGACTCACAGCCCATTCGGGCTCGAGGAATAATTGTTAAATATTTTTTCATCAAACCTTGGTTACAAGCTGGTACTATGTTGGCAGTTTCCAAGAGATTTGTTATCTTCTTGATGGTAAAGTTTGAGATTCCAATGGCTTTGCAAAGACCTTGTTTCACAAGTTGCTCCATGGCCTTTCAAGAATTACACAGCGATGTTTGAGATCGATGAAATTGATTAAACTATTAAACTCCAGTACACAGAACGTTTAATAAGATTTCAAAAAGTATTGCATTCAAATCAATCCCAAAGTGTATCTGTCAACAATATTTGTTACTTGCAAGTTCAACAAATGGCTCTATTCGCAAGGACGATTACCACGGCTACGAGAACGCCACAAAACAATAGGTTTAATGAGCAAAAACAAAAGCTCTGCACGCCTTGCACGTGCGTATTAAATTATGGCACATTTCTTTGCCGTCCTCCTCCTGTCAACGACGTGAATTGTCAGATACGTCCAGGCTTGACCCTAATTAGATGCACTCGGATTTCAATAAGCGTCACGAAGTGTCCCCTTGCTCTTCTCACCAACTTCAACATCACTCGTCTCTCAGAATACAGACAATTTACGTCACAAAGTGTCCCCCAAATGCTGCTCTTTAAGTAAAGATTAACTGCTGCATTTACCCAAAGCTAAAAATAACGCTAACCTTTACGTTTACCTTATTGTTGAAAATAGGTAGCAAATGCTTAGACTTAAAGAGACACTTCGTGTTTTTGGGATGTCAAAATTGGGCGTGCATCTAATTAGGGTCAAACCTGGACATAGGTGAAATTGACCAGATTTGAGGTTGTGTAGAGGACGTGAGAACCTGACGAAACATTTTTAATTTTCTCCCCAAACAACAACACCGTTCATGCTAATTTTATTCTTGCAATGTTGATACACTCTGACACCTGCTTCTTCTGCAGTTTCTTCACAGACCTTGCTCACAAATTTGGACTGTTATTACTATTGTTTTTGAGTAAATCAGATTACTAAGCTCCATTTCACAACATGGTGAAAATGCAACAGACAGTCGGTGAAAATGAATATTTTACGGGCTCTAGGGTGAAAAAAAAAGGGTGAGCACAAATTCAAGTTTTGGAATTATTGAAATATCACAATGGTAGTTGTAACAAAAGTTGCAAACACTGAGAGGAAAAGATGGATAAAAACTGCAATAGAAATGTTTGGCCGATAATGACATCCCACTGCTTCATTTTATGGCACAATACCAATGATGTTCAGTTAAATTACAAATTTTAAAAAAAAAAAAAGAGAAAATTCTTTCCTTGGAATTTGGGTATGTCAAATTTTGCTTAAGCGGCAATTGGTAAAGACAGCTGGGGGGAGACCTCTTTTTCACAGTACCAAGACCTCGTAACTCGCTCGTAACTCGAGCGTTAGCCCTTCGTCAGAGCAAATAGAGAAATTGTGGGTGTTGTTGGTCTTTATGCGGGAGTGGAAGAGCTTTGCCGTTGGTGGAAATATGGTAACATGAATTTGTGAATAAAACAATGGATGAGAGGCGCTTCATCGATTCCGTGAAGATAGAGTGTACCTACATGTAGTTGCTAGGTGAATTTTTGTTCCAAATTCTTGTGGCTTTCTGTGTTTCTCTGATATAAGGATAGGCCGCAAATTGTCATGTTGTGGTGGGAGTGATTAGGAAGATTAAAATGGCGCGCAACTGGTTTTGGTTTTGGTTGTGTGGTTTTTTTCTACATCTCGTAGGTGTTCGCGAAAGCGCTCCGCCAATCTTCTCCCTGTTTCGCCTATGTAGATCTTTTTGCATAGTGTGCAGGTTATGCAGTAGATGACGTTTGCGGAGATGCATGTAAAGTAGTCAGTGATTTTAACGGATCGATTCGGTCCTGAGATCTTAAACATGTTAGAAATAACCGCATAAAAACCAACAATACCCGCAATTCCTCTATTCGCTCTGACGAAGGGCTAACACTCGAAACGTCAGCTTTCCAAATCATTCACGGTGGCAATTCGACCTTTATCAACACGTTTGATAAAACCAAATTTTTCTGTTTCACTCTCCCACCGACACAGCACCACAGTTTCTTTAGAAACTAGAAATTGTTTTTTTCTGAAACTCACCTCCCATGTCTTTGCCATTTTTTCTTTTGAATAACCAAGAGTTCCTTCAGCCACGGAGTGAGGAAAAGGTGCCTCCTTCTTGAAAGCAATTGGAAAATGGATCTATTCATAATAAAATGGCGAAATCAGAAAGACTATTGCAAACATATTCACTATTTACTAAAGTCCACTAGTCAGAATAATCCTGTGAACGATTAAATTAATGTCCCTCAAAATCTTTTTTTTTTTACACTATACTTATTCTTGTAATCACTATCATGCATCATCATCATCATCCTTGGTCACATGATGATGCGATGTAACAGTTGTATTGTTATCCTATGAGAGCGGGCTATAGATACTATTAACAGCCAAGGCCCCACAGGAATTCTTTCCACCCTTTAAGTGAAAGTGCATGTACTTTCATCAAGATCCTATCCATTCCCAATAAGGTAACTGTCTTTTGTAGGAACATTGCCTTAAGGTAATTCCCTTGAAATTGTTCTACAACTTGGCATAATTAACATTCATGATATGAACATTAAAAAAATGCAATAAAAAAATGGGGTCACCGTGCTTGTATAGGTGTCAGCAGGCTCTTAAAATGGGGTATTTTTACCGTTGTTTTCGCGTTAAAAATTCGAATCACATTCATACAGAATTAAGTCTTGGTTACTTCAAAGACACAAAATTTTATTTTGAAAATAAAGCTTCTTTTATTTACATAAGCAGTAATTGCTTCATTTACGCCGTCTTTGATTCCTTGGTTGTGGGAATAGTGCACTTTTTGGGACAGCTCCGTGGTTAGCTTGCAGTGGTCGCTTCGGGTAAAATACACCCAGTGCGGAACTGTTTTCCAAAAAAAATTCATGTTCTACTATCAAACTTTTTATCTTCTTTAAATATGTTCTTTATTAGAATGTTCTTAGCAAATACCTGAGGAAAAAAAATCGGGGGTCACCGTGCTCGGTTGAGAGAAAAGAACATTTATTTTGTTATCGGGTTTAGTTTGAGCGAGATCTCTTGCGTTTTGTATGCGCACGTGCTCATGTGCGCGCGCTAATAACGACGCGAAAATCGTGCGCAGTAGGGATGCGCAATGCAATACTAAGGAATTACCTTAACTGTGGTCATCTGCAAAGACTTTCCACTCATGCATTAACTTAAATGGAAGTTGTGCTTCATTCCGAAGACTTATTTTTTTATGTCACTCATTTTCAATCTAGAAGTACTGATTTTGCTCTGCAGATCTGAGTAATCAGGCTGCTCACAGTTATCACAGGTCAAATATCCACAGTTCATAATTACTCACTTTCGTTACTCTTTTTATTCTTAACGATGAAATGATATATATGAAATGGTCATATATGAACTGCGGATATGAAATCAAGTGAAGCCGTGATCTTCGCAGTTATGAACACAATTTTTGCAATTACGTAAAGAAGCCTAAAAATTTCAGGACTTCAACTGGGTTTGAACCCGTGATCTCGCGATACCGGTGCGACGCTCTAACCAACTGAGCTATGAAGCCACTGACATTAGGAGCTGGTCATTTGTGGGTTCTAATGTTCCCACGAGGAATAAATTAACGATATATATGAAATAGATCATATATGAACTGAGGATATGAAATCAAGTGAAGCTGTGATCTTCGCAGTTATCAACGCAATTTTTGCCATTGCGTAAAGAAGCCTGAAAATTTCAGGACTTCAACGGGGTTAGAACTCGTAACCTCGCGATATCGGTGCAAAAATTGCGTTCATAAATGAGAAGATCACAGCTTCACGATCTTTTCATTCTGATCAATTCTTTTCGCTTATAATTTTTAGCTTTATCCGAGGAGTAACTGTGGCTAGAGGCCATTTTTGTTCTGACCTGTGTCACTTAAATTAATAATAAAAATTGAATTGAATTGAATTGCAAACACAAAATTCTAGAATTCCCATAACTCATACAATAATTATCGATAATAAGACAACTCACAAGATATAGGTCCAGGTACTTCAACTGCAAATTTTTCAGAGTTGTTTGACAAGCTGGTAATACATCCTCTGGGGCTTGACTGTCACACCTAATTTCAGGAAGAATTATTGATTCAGATCCAACTTTTGTGCCATAAGACAAAATTTAAACCAACATGTAAAAGGTAGTCATTTGAGCATAAAAGGGCTTTTTTCTAATATAAAGTACCGCTTGAAACTATTAGACTAAGTACATTTGCACACGATAATAGTCATGAACCTCGTCTTTGCCTATAGTGTCTACTGCGAATTAATCACCTAGGTTGGACAAAAACGGCAACCAAGGCAAAGACGAAAGCAACCGAATGCCGAGGCCGATTTAATTGCGGTTATTGTGCCCGAAGAAAACAGTGGTTGCAAAGCATTGTTTAATGTTATCTCAAATAGCTCCCCAAGGTGAATAATGAATATGTAAACTGCTTTTCACAGCAACGACGCAACACAACGTACCGTCATGAAAGCCTGTATACACTGTATGGTCGTCTCGCGTTGTGACAGAGAACCATTACCACAGATGAGGTTTTACCTCGGTCAAACTGGAGATTGAATCCGCGGTTTCACCTAGTCAGAACCGTGACAAATACACAAATAGTTTCGAGCGGTACTGTAATTTACATTGTACCAGAGTTTAGATACGATGAAGAGATCTTCACGTTTAATTTTCCCCTCATTAAAGACTTCAGTCAAGTTTTCACCAATTTCATCCTCATTGCCATGTACATGGGCACAGTCAATGTGTTTGTATCCATTTTCTATAGCAATCTTCACAGCTTTACCAACTTGACCCTTCATTGACATCCACGTTCTGCGAGCAAAAGAACAGTTATGGTTACCATAATACAACTAACCATACATTAATTCAAAGAAAGAATACAATTTTCATTATGACTGCAAGGGCTTGTAACAATAATAATTATTATTATCAATGCAGAACTGCCCTCTGTAAAACACGCCCATTTGCAGGCTAAATGGAAAAAGTACAAAAAAGGGTTACGTTTTTGCAAACGTTGGCCATGTAGCACTTAATTTATTTCAACAGAATTAACTATTAGAGGGTAATGTGAAGTGCTAGTTTTCTACCCATATGAACCATGCGAGCATTAGCCCAGTACTAATGGAAATGGGCCCACACAAGGACAGAGAAAAAAATCTGATCAGGGTGGGAATTGAACCCATGATCTTCGGGTGAGATCACCGCTGCTCTACCGACTGATCTTGTAACAGTGTAACCCAAAGGTTGTGGGTTCAATTCCCACCCTGGTCAGAGTTTTTCTCTGTCCTTGTGTGGGCCCATTTCCATTAGACTAAGTATAGGGGTAATGCTCACATGGTTCATATGGGTAGAAAATTAGCACTTCACATTACCCTGGAAATGGAATGGAAAAAGCTCTGGCTGAAAATGAATTTGCTGCCCTGATTCTGATCAAATAACTTCACTCGGCCAATAAGATCCTAAGGATACCATTTCAATGCCAGAGTTGGTGCAAATTGTTGTGGATGAGTTTGCACTAATACTCACTTTATAGTTCTGTAGTGAACGTTTGGTGTTTATAGATTTTATTTTAAAATGGAAGAATTATCAGATTCTCAGCTTTTTTCTGGTCAAAACTTGGACTTAAACAACAAGCAACTGGATGAAATTCAGCAAAAAGCTCAAGCACAAAACACCAATAGAGCAACTGAGTGGGAAATGAGAAAGTTTGAGAAATGGTGTGAGAAAAGAAAAAAATACTGTGACACTGGATCTTAAAACAGTAAGTCCAACGGACCTGTCTGAATGAGAGAAATTCTGCCAAAGTTCTTCGCTGAAGTGAAAACAGAGAAAGACCAAGCATAATAACTCCAAGTGTATTGACTGGGATTAGAGCAGCCATTCGTCGCCATCTAGCCTGGCAGCGATCCACTCAGCCGGAGTTCACATAAACATTTTGCAAGACAGTGAATTCATGTCTGCCAACAAAATGTTTGAAACAGAGGCCAAGCCATTTGTGAAAGAAAACAATGTGAGACCAAAACAAATTATCTAGTATTCAGTTAGGAGACATACAGAAATTGAATCAATACTTCTGATCATGGAAGGGCTGTGGGACAGGGTTTGGAAAGATGCGGAAAAGTGAGTTGAGTTTGTTTGGTTTTCGTTGTGTTTTTGCATTTGTGTTAACATTTTTTCTGAATATGTATGATTTGGCCTTATGTATTGATAACAATAATCACATGACTTTTGTCAGAAGACCGCTAATTTCGAGCACTGACAATAAGGAGATCACTGATATTGCTCAATACAGTGGAAGGAACAACCTGAACTCACCCCAATGCAATAGAGGGCATAAAAGTTCCATTGTTAAGTTTGACACTTGCCTGGGCCTATTTCATGAAGATTAAAAAAATAATTAAAGTACAAATTCATTGAATCATTCTGTAACCTTAAAGTCCCTATGACGCTTATTTTTTTCCCCGTTTTTTAACTTTTTGTTTAAATATCTATAGTACCTGGAATGTAGTGCTTAAAAAAATTACTCCATAGTGACTATCCATGCATTTTAGGAGGTGTTTGATTTAAACGCTAAAATTTTGGCCGAACCAGTTTGGCCCTGGTAACTAATGATGTCAAAAAAGTACCGGGGGTAACCTTTTTTGACATCATTAGTTACCAGGGTGGCCAAACATGTGCAACATGTTGTGCCCAACAGTGTTGCAAGATGTTGTGTTGAAATGTTGCATTTGGCCAGGCATTTAGGTCGATTTAACCAACCAACCCAGGGATGTGTGACCTTTCAAGATTTTCACTAACTGTAGGTAAATTGAAACCTGCGATAAATTTTCCTCACACAATTTTGCCACGGTGTCTGACATTTGCAGACTGCCTACAAATAGCACTGATAAACACTGCGCACCAGTGGCTCAGTTGGTTGAGTACCGGGCTGTCACTTGAGGTCGTGAGTTCAACTCCAGCCGGACCAACACTCAGGGTCTTTAAATAACTGAGGAGAAAGTGCTGCCTTTGTAATTACATCTGCAAATGGTTAGACTCTCTAGTCTTTTCGGATAAGGACAATAAGCCGGATGTCCCGTCTCACAACCCTTCAATGTTCATAATCCCGTGGGACGTAAAAGAACCCGCACACTTGTCGCAAAGAGTAGGGCATGTAGTTCCAGGTGTTGTGGTCTGTCTTCTGTGATGTATCATGGTTGGGAGGGTAAATGCTTGGAGAAATTTATAGCTACACCAAGCTACTCTAAAAATCCGAGGGTAAATAAAGATATATGATATGAACATTATTGAAGTCTAAGCACCCATTTCAAATAGCACTGATAAACATTATTTAAGTTTAAAGGCCCACCTTCAACCGACAGGCTTTCGACCGTTTGTTTTTGTTATGGAAATTCGTATTTCTTATCGCAGCGATCTAATTGGATGAATCTCGGATTCGGGTGGAATTTTCATGTATGAAAATTGTTCCGAGGCACACAATGCCTGTCGGTTGAAGGTGGGCCTTTAAGAATCTTTCAATAATTGTGATTTAGGGTTAGTCTGCAGTCTGCAGTCTGCAAATGCCAGACACCAATTTTGCCCTAGGTAAATCGGTTTTACCTTGGTAAAAGTCTGCAGTGTGACCACAGCTATTGTCGAATTGTCGATCGCGTCATGGATCCAAGCCATAATTGTATTTGGCTTTTAGTGCTCAAGACATTTACACAGTTAATGGCATGACAATTTTTTCCCTTCGTCATGTTTTAAAATTAGTTTAGCTTGCAGCGCGCAAAAACGAAAACACAAACAAATCAACTTTTAGAACACGACCGCGGGACTGCGGGAGCAAGCGTTCCATGTCACGCAATCGTGGCCGGGTATTCTGAAGTCGCTCCTAATGTAAAAAACGTTAATACAGTCAGAAAATTCATCTGACATAGGCACAGTCGACGATTCTCATGATTTCAGACATCGAGTTTATCAGCCGTTGACTGTAGACTGTATAAAGTCACTTGAGGGGATACATGTCGTCTTACAAATTGCAACTTAATTGGAAGGAAAAGAAAAAAATGGACAAATCCATTTTTCCTGTATCTGCACAAAATAAGCTTAAATTAAGCTTACGTTGTTTAAAAGGTTAGTTACATAAACTCACCATGATGCATCAACACACTCAATTGCAAAAAGATCTCCCCTTGACAGCACCGGGACAATTGAATTACGACAACTAGTACGTATACAAGCAACCACACCGTCACGCACTGTCATTAATGTGACAACCAGTAGCTTATTGGCCATGGAGGTGAAAACTGCTTTTGTCACACGAACAGAAAAAAACCGTCATAATGCATAATCTTGCCACCACTTCTTTAAGTGTATTGAGAAAGCCTGGCAAGGAATTCTCAAATCCAGGCTCTCTCAAATGTCGAACCAACGTCAGGCCCCGTCAGGCCAGCTTGTTTCACGCAAGCCGAGCCTCTAGTGTCGCTCAAGGTTGATGGGCTCCTGGCGTGACGCGAAAAACAGGCACGCCTTAAATCCCCATCAGCAGCGATAACCTGTTACTTTTATGACCTTTTATTAATCGACATACATGGAAAAAATCAGTTCTGATTAGCAAAGAGAAAAGCAATTTTCCGGTGACACACCAGAAAGACGGTACTTCAGATTATTCAGAGGAGAGAAACAAAACAAGCAACAGCTATTCTGATTGGTCAATGGACACTCTATCAATTCCTGGGTGGCACAAAAATGTGAATATCCGATATTGTGAGTCGCATGTGCTCCTTCTGCACAAATTATATGATACACTGTCTCAAATGATATGCTGTCTTTCGAAATATTTTAATGCATATCATTAACAAGTAATCACATGATTTTTTTCCCTGCAATTTGGAAGAAATAAGCACTGCGAAGTGCTCGAGCCCAAACCTTCGGGCTTATTACGTGTCTCAAGTCAGCCATGACTTATTTGTGGTATGGAATGTTTGAGATTTGCTTGCAACGATGTTCCATTTCGAAGGTTTACGCATCCCAGTGCAGTAAGAACATTTTGCCTGAAAAACGGGTAATGACTTGTGTCTTTTCTTATGATGGTTTGTTTTTCCAGCAATAGCAAAGATAAGGACAGCGAAAGAATGTCTTGATCTGCATATTTTGTACCGCAATATACAAGTACCATGCATAGCTGGTGGGAGGTATAAGCCACGCAATGAATGGGGACGGGTGCTAAGTTATTTCACAGCGCCCCTCCCCATTCTCCGCCCGGCTTATGCCTCTCCCGGCAGCTGATGCGGGTCGAGGTGGTGGTCGATTTTTAGACCTTATTTGAAATGCGGAATAGCATGAAATGAAAGTTGGAAAGATCCTTGCGGTTGGTTGAGCAAACTAATTAATAGCCCACCGTCGATACATTAAAATGCTGTCCTAAACAAAAGGCATCATCTCGAAGCTCTGAGGAAAACATAGCAAATTATGGCTCATTTTTTGTATTTTAAGAGTCAACTTCCCAAAAGACGTCCCGATGACGTCAGGTGAAAACCACCAAAGGCCACGTGACTACCAGGTTTTATGGTTAAATTTGAATATTGTTTTGTTTAGAAATCTCCCTTGAGAATTGTGAGCCAAGGGAAACGGAAATGAGCCGAGAAATTTGACCATAAGGCCTCGTAGTCTTGCCTGAATACTCGGCCTATGGAGTGTTTCCACTCACGTGATAAGTAACTTTGTTTTTGCACCGAAGCAAAAGAAAACGTTTGCATGATAATAGAGCTCAATAGAGGTTTTGCAGGGCAGCCATGTTGCATGCCAGGAAAAATAGATTATTTTTCCTATGGGAACAAATGTTCTTTCTAATGCAAAACATTTTCATTGTTCCTGGCAGGCAACATAGCTGCCGTGCAAAACCTCTATTACTGGAGGATTAGCTGGGAACATCAACAAGGCCGCCATTCCTTTGTTTAGGGACACCAACATGGCCGCCGTGACGTCACGTGAAAACATTCTATTTGCGAGTTTCTGCAATTTAAACATCATTCTCGTTCCCAGATCCCATTGTTTCTCTTGGCCAGCGGGACCCTCACATGAGAAAAAGGCAGAAAAAGAAAGGCTCTGGAGGCAGAAAATTCATACAAGAGCTGTGGTTTACTACGTATTATTTCACCTAGAAATTTACAACATATATGAACTCCAGAAGTCCTAGAATCTGGAACTGCAAATTCTGTCTCCAGCGCCTTTCGTTTTCTGGTGCGAAGGCACCGCCAGCTTAGAGAAACGATGGGATCTGGGAACGAGAATGTTCAAATACGTGAAACTTAAAATATAGTCTATAAAAACCATTCGTTCACCTTGTACAAATAGGTACGGGATAACCTAGAACTGAACATTATGCTCATCGATCCACTTGTCAAAACAAGCAGATTGCTTTCTTGGTTTTGAGGAACAGGTTCCTGGAGCCAGGTCCTTCCCATCTTTTAAAGTAGCGCGGCTAAGTCGACAGTTAATCTTTTTCGTCGTGCTTGTAGTTAAAAAAAGATTGCAATTACGTAAAGAACCAACCGAATGTCTTCGCACGTGATTTACGGTTTAAGTTAGCACACGAAATATCTTTTACGAAAGTTTACTTCATTTGCCTCAGTTTCAAACGTATCTCACACATGTTTTCCCCTGACTTACAGTGATTGCTTCATTCTACGCTTACATTACTTCACTCTACTACTATGTAATTCTTGGCTTGGCCGGTGAAACCTCGCCGTCTTTGCCTCTTTAGTGTAGCTCAGTAATATTCACCATCCCAATAATTTTCAGGAATTTCTTCAGGTTTGTCACGATACATCCAAGTCTGTGTTAGGTATCTGTGACGTACTCCAATGTTTTCAATCGCCTTCATGTCATCTTCGTCCAGGTTTAAATCTAGAGCTTTCAAATTTTCCTTGATGTGGTTCTCCGAGACAGCCTTGGGAAGCACCGGAATTTTGCGGTTAATTCCCCAAGCTAAAGCAACCTATGAAAAAATCGCATTAACTTGTTAGAAACCTGTAAACACGCGGAGAGGTTCGGAAGCGGTGTAACCTTCGTTTTCACTTATGCCCAGAAATGACTCTAATAGGCCATTTCCGAGTTCACGTCTGCCTGCTCTTCAAAGCGAGTTTAAGTGCGAAGTTTTTGTGATGGTAATTAGTTCTACTTTACAATGAATGAAAACTAATTTTCATAAGAAACCCTTCGCACTTAGACTCGCTTTGAAGAGGAGGCAGACGTGCATGAACCCTGAAATGGCCTATTAGATGCACGCCCAATTTTGACATCCAGCGAGAATTCTCCCTTTTACCTTGGTAGGAAAGTCCCCTATTAGCATCTCTTGAGGATTACGAAAGATTTCATCCAGCAACGCCTCCCGGAATGCTACACTGGCAAAGTAAACTAAACTTGGAGCAAATTCTGGAGATCACCACACAAGGGAAAAGACAGATATCCAGTTGAGGATCTGCAGTGTTCACCTCTGCACACGGATTTTAAAATGGTTAGCCTTCCAATGAATCTGACGCTTGCCTCTAGGAAACTACTTTTGAAACAGACTATTTTCCCAATCCCATTATGTAATACGTTTTGGGGGGTTCTTTACACGCACAAAAAAATACAAGTTATTTACTCTTGGGACCGTATTGTATTCAGTGAACTGGCTATCCATTGTTGTTTTTGATCCAAATACAGCCGTAACACTCAATGTCCAAAAACCAGATTTTGCACGTCTAGCCTCTCATTCAGTGTGAGGCTAGACGTGCAAAGACAATGCAAAGACAAAGCCTTTATTCCCCACGGACTCCAAAATGGCTTCCGAGTGATAAAGGTGAATAACCCCCCAAAATGAAATGGGATTTGCGAAAATAGCGAATTTTTAGCAGCAGCTCATTTCCAAGTGAGAAATGAGTCAGTTATTCGGCGCAAAAGGTGAAGGTGATTTTGGTGGATCACGCGCAGCGTATTTCTAACAACCCATAATATTGGTCGTATTTATACTAGAGACAATCTTACAGACGTGCTAACGTCTTACAGACTTGCTAACAGACGAATCAGCTGAAGACGAAGTTTGTCCATAATTCGTCTAAACACCATATCTATATCGAGACGAATTGAAGACGATTTTATCCGTCTTAGACGGATACTTCGTCTTAGACGAGTTATTAGTCTCTAGTATTAATTCCACCACAAAAGCGAAAAGAAAGGACATATACAGCAGTATAACAAAAACAACACGTTACTGAATTACTCGGGCCAGTTTTTTGCTCTAAAACTACGTTAAACATTGAGAAGGACAAAGGTATAGAAAAAAAAAAGCTTAGAGATGAATTCCGACGAGGCATTTGAGTTAACGAACTTCAACCTAGGCAAATGACGTTGAGGAAGAAGAAATGAACGTGAGCATGCATGGCTAATAAGTATTACGGTCAATTCGCCCGAAAGTCGGCTCGCCCGACGGCGACTCGCCCGGATAGAAAGATGATACAATCCTTCTGCTTGGTTTAACTACCATCGAGCGAATCATCTCTAGTTCCGGGCGAGTCGACTTCCGGGCAAATCGACTGGTTACGGCCAATGATAATGCACAAGGAAAAGAAGCCTTGATAATTAGCTCACCAAAGCGATTGTCGTGTTGTGTTTATCAGCAATTTTCTTCAGCACAGTGTCCTCCAACAAAACTGGATCTTTAGATTTGTCTCCGAAAGTTGATGGTCGATCAGGTGAACCCAAAGGAGAATACGCTGTCACTACTATGTCTGTAACGAAGCAAAATATTTTTTTATGTAGTATATATAGTTTACTTTTTCTCTTACTTTTTAAAACTTTTCAGTGATTATTATATCTCTCGGCAGGCCGTACTAAACCGAACGGATCATTACCTTATATAAGACCTTGTTTTTGTTGCTCGATTCATCGTGCCAAACGCTGGAATTCTAGAGGCACTCGACCCTAAGCGGGTCGTGGAATCTGCACGCCTTGTTTTTCTCCTTTGTATTTGGTAACAAGTCAGCGAGGAAGGGGAAATAAACCATCCTAAAAACCCATGGAATCACCCAAGACAACACACAAAATGACAGGTAAGCGGACTTTACCTGTCAATAAAACGGAGATTGCGATTTGTGGTTGTTATGGGCTCAATTACCAGCCGCTGTTTCGGGAAATGAGCTAGCGTTCATTCTTCTCGGGCAGGATACCCGAACTCGAATGAGCGGCGGAAATAGAGCCTATGGTTTTTAAAGAACATTTCCCTTGATCAATTGAATCAAACCGAGATCGACCGTTGCAAATTACAGTCAATGTACGAGATCAATAACTGTATCAAATACTGTGACATCATGTGGCCTCGAGAATCTTGTCTGCCTCGGGTTTCTTCGCATTTGCTTAAATTGCTTCACAAACTGCGATGATCTCTTGCTTAGAGAGTCAGTTGTAATGAGCAGTTTTCCTTTGCTTTACAAGCCTTGAGGACCTTGAGACTTACACTATGTAGTGACAATATTGTTGCAGGAAAATAATAATAATAATAATAATAATAATAATAATAATAATAATAATAATAATATCACACACTCACCTTTGCTGGAACTAAACTTTAGAAGTTCGTGCTGCGGCAAATATGGGTGCAGTTCCACTATAAAAAGAAAACGTTAGACTAAATGAAACTTTGCACCGCGTGCTTTGTTTTCGAATGTTGTGATTAGTTCTAATAAGCTGCGAGGGTTGGATGGTGGTTGGTTTATGGCCTGTCTTAGTTCTTACCGGTACATATGGAGTACCAACTCCAAGACAGTATGTTAACGTTTGTGTGTTCTTTGAACACGACAGTAGTAATTGCTTAAACATTGAGGACATTGTAAACCTTACCTTGAATATTAAAAAAAACAAATTTCGTTATATTTTCCCCAGCTCAAAGAAAACTCACTTTTCAGCCAAACATCACGATATTTGATAATGCTAACAACAAGTATGTCTCTCTCGAGCGTAAAGAGTTTGTGAAATACCTTGGAATCTTTATTGACCGAAATCTACATGTGACCTGGAAACACCATATTGATCATGTAGCTTTTAAAATAAGTCGATATGTACGTTTACTATCAAAATTGCATTATTATGTCACAACCCATACTTCTAACCATTTATCGCTCTCTCATTTCACCACATCTAACCTATCGCTTGTTAGCCTGGGGCTACACCTGTAAGTCTACCTTTGGGAAGCTCTTTATATTACAAAAACGTGCCCCTAGATTTATTTATTTTCAAACAACACGCAGTACCTTTAATTATCGAAGCCGGTGTTTTACCATTGAAATTTTCATTTTTTAAGATCATAGCTAATTTACTGTATGACGTTAGGCACAAAATAATACCTAGTAGAATTCAAAAGCAGTTTCAAGATATTTCTAATATCCAGCCTCATTTCACTCGATCCTCTGCTTCAAACAATTTCTATACGCAAAGCATTCAGCTAAATTCTTTCCCACGAACTGGATCAACTATCTGGAATGGAATCCTCTCATCTTAACGCTAAGAAATCTTAGAAAGAACGACTTCACAAGGAAACCAACAAGTGTACTTTTCAAGTAAAGCTATGATCCTCGCAGTTATGGACGCAACTTTGACAATTGCGCAGAGAAGCCTGAAAGATTCAGGACTTCAACGGGGTTTGAACTTGTGACCTCGCGATACCGGTGCGACGGTCTAACCAACTGAGCTATGAAGCCACTGATCTGACTGATGTTGGGAGCTGGTCATTTGTGGGTTCTAATTTTCACCTGAGGAATGAATCAATAAACGAATTGATATATGAAATGAATCATACACTGAACTGCGGATATTTTAATTTCTGCAGACTCTTATCTAGAAACTTGCGAAATTATTTATAGAATAAAGCATTTTGCCAAACGATATTGGTCTTAATAGTTAAATGATAATCTTAGTTCAATTAATGTACTTTAAATGCACCTAATGAATTCCCTATCACTGCTATTCCTCTGCTCTTTTATTCAGAAGAATCTTAACTTGACATTTGTGATATCCTTCATCTACATTGTAGAGTAAACCATTTTGTCAAACATTATTGAATCTTAAGATTATCAGCAATCAATTAACTAGAATCTCAAATCCACTGTCGCTCTTGTGCAGTGACATTATTCTTAAGTGTTAAATATTTGCTTTTATAATCTTTGTCATTGTACATGTTAATTAACCATTTCATCTTTGCTTCACCCAACTCGATTAGCTTTGCTAAATTTGGGTGGACAAATCTTTCATTGTAACTAGTATTGTATGTGATAAACGTTGTTGCTGTTGTTGTTGTTCACAAATATCAAAAAGCATCACCCACTATCTTCATTGCAACCTTATACACATGTAGGTATAACATTTAAGATAATTTTTTTATCAATAATTATACCTTGGTTACATGCTGGTGCTATTTTGGCAGTTTCCAGAAGACTTGCTGTCTTCTTGATGGTAAAGTTTGAGATTCCAATGGCTTTGCAAAGACCTTGTTCCACAAGTTGCTCCATGGCCTTTCAAGATATACATACACAGTGATATTTTAGATCTTCAAAAAAGACTAAACTAAACATTATTACCGTAAATCCTTTATTAAGCCCCCCTCTCAAATAAGCCCCCTTCTCTAATATGTCCCCCCCCCCCCTTTCAGAGGAAGAAAGTTATGAAGCTCCCTCTCTCCCATTCAAGCACCCCCTCCCCCCTCTACCGTCCCACCTTATTCTTCATAACCAAGTCAATAAATTATAGACTTTATTTATTAACCCAATGACCCCTAGGTGTGGGAATTAATGTATTTTAATATGTCTAATGCCAGACGTTTTTTCTCATCGATGGGGGAAGTCCAGGGCGGTTCAGGTTTAAGCACGATGCTAACACTTCATGTGGACTGATCCGGTATGGTTTATTCACACGTGCCGGAAGTTTGGATTTTGTGCCCACAAGTGAACAAAAATGTTGCAAACAACTTGTACAACATCACTCAAATCTCCACATTGGACAGTCATTGCCCTAGTCCAAAACACCTAGTCAGCCCCCTTTTTTATCGCTACTGGTAATGCTTTTTGCTTAATTAAATAAGCAACCCCCCCTCAAACTTGCTTGAAATAAATAAGCCCCCCTCCCCCATCCAGGTGAGTGATTACATAATTGTAGTCCCTGAGTATGACTGTTTAGGATGACATTGACTGACTTTTCAACAACATGAGCAGAAGTCATCTTCAGAGTCACGACTCTGAAGGTGACTGACTCTCAGGTTGTCAAAATGTCAATGTCATCCTGACCCCGTCACTATTACAATATTAGTATAGAGGAAAAGGATAGGTGATTCTTTCATTCCTTTTAACAAATTGGGGCACTTGTATTTTACATCTATTCGCCATCTCTTGCTGACACTCACCTTCCAAGTCTTCTGCATATTTTCTTCTGAATAACCAAGAATTCCTTCAGCTACGCAGTGAGGAAAAGGTGACTCTTTCTTGAAAGCTATTGGAATGTGGATCTATTGAAAACAAAATGTTACAACGATTTCATTCTGTTAACTGTACAATGCATTGCTTGGATTAAGACAGAAATGTTACTTCTATACAAAATATACACATATGAGAACCAATCACCCGCAGATACATTTACATTACATTGATGTCCCCATTATAAACCCTTTGACGTCCAAACCGGCCGAAACCGGCCAGACTTAATATTTGACTCTGTCTAACACCAGACGATTTTGCTCATCAATGGAGAACCCCTGGGAGCCAATGGGTTAACGCAAAATGGAATTTTTCCCCAAGTGTACATTAATTAAATCATTATCTATAAGGATTGAAGTGCCCCTAACCCAAAGAATTTTTTTGTCACTAAAATGAATCTTTGCACCTGTTCAAAATGCACTCTGGCCATTTTTTCTTTTTTCTAAGAAATCCTGCCTTTTTATAGGCTTCAAAACTTGTAAAAACCAAGGATCTTTTGTTCACGACCGAGTGAGAAGGAGAGTGGGTCTATTCCTGATTTGACGTCACAAACTGATTTACATTTTCATTAACTCCTTGTAAACATGCATGCAAAGTAGTTTGTGACGTCAAAGCAGGAATAGACCCACTCCCCTTCTGACTCGGTCGTGAACAAAGATGCTTGGTTTTTCGCAAGTTTTAAAGCCTACAAAAACGCAGGATTTGTTAGGAAAAGGAAAAAATGGTCGCAATGCCTTTCGAACAGGTGCAAAGATTCTTTTTAGCAAAAAATATAAATTCTGGGGTTAGGGGCACTTTAAGCTCCTGTCTGGTTTACTGGTTCAATGAATTCTTTCCCAGTTTTGATGGAAAAGAATGGCTAAAACACTAATGCATTGCTTTCCAAGGTTAGGAAGGTTTTCGCAGACCATTGCCAATTTTTATTCAGGACCAACATGCTCATATGTTTTAATTTACACACATGCATTATTGTTACCTTTACAGCGTAAACTTTACGCAAAATGTAGGATTCTAAATAAAGATTAATATTTAGTTAAGTATAATTATTTAATTATACCACACAAGCACAAATTAAAGTGCCCTCCACGCCCATTGACTGGCTAACTCGGAGGTGATTGGCCAAGTACCATTCACCTCTGTGTAGCCGGCGCCTGATATTTGAAGTTTCCAACCACATTTTACAAAAATAACGTAGCTTTTTGGTTCACTTTTTATTCAACTTGTGTGATTTATACACTGTACTAATTTAAAACAATATTATTCACCTCAGTGTCGGTGAAAGTGGTGGATATTTACCAAGCCGTGAAGTAGCGAAGTGAAATGATATCCACCACTATTTACATGTATGTCCACTTCCGTGAATAATAATTATTACTGTAAACTACAAGTAACTCACAAGATATAGGTCTAGGTACTTTAAACGCAAATTTTTCAGGGTTGTCTGGCAAGCTGGTAATACATCCTCTGGTGCCTGACTGTTACACCTAATTTCAGCAAAAAAATGTTAGGCAAAGGAATTGATACTAAAAGATTCAATAAGAATTTTCTCTGTTCAAATCAAGGATGGTGTTATCTAATGAAAAGGAAAGGAAAAAAGGAAAGGAACTTTAATAGATCGTTTTCACGTGACGTCATCACCTTCCAAAATCTAAAACTAAAGATCCACCAAAGTTTTTATCCTCATCAGGCATAAGAGGCGGCATATCTATATCTGTTGACAATTTCACAGCTCAATAGCGTGCTTCGTTTGGAAACCAGAGCATTTTGAATTTCCGGATTATGTAGGTGCGTGACACAAAGCTACAATCAAGTTTGTTGAAAAATATATACTTATCTCATGATTTTGAGCCCTTTTAGAAGTTAGAGCATTAGGAAAATTGCTTATGTAAATGCTTGTTTTTTCAGTAGTGATAATCAGTCGCCTAGATAGCCAAAGTAAGTTCCAGATGTTTACACTATTTTCCGGCCGCCATATTGGTGTACCACTGAGGTACACCAATATGGCGTTTTTATACTGGGCTCTGTAAATTTCTGCGAAACATTTCGACGAATATCTGAAGTTTGGGGAAACGCAGAGGCCTAAAACTTGGACAAGTGTCTTATTTCTTTATCTTCTATAAGATAACAATTTCTTAGCGTTTTGCACTGGATAGTTTTTGATCTATTTTTTTTATTGCGTGACAGTGAAAACGATCTATTAAGTGTCTAGTCATTCTAGCGCTGGCCAACACATTAATTGGGGACACTGTCAACTGAAAGTAACAATTAATGCAAAAAATTAATCAGACAGGTCAAATGTTGGTTTTTGAGGAGAGGGGAAACCAGAGTATCCAGAGAAAACCTCTCAGTGCAGAGTGGAGAACAAACAAACTCAACCCACATATGACGCAGAGTCTTGAAATCGAACCCTGGCCACATTGGTGTGAGGTAAGTGCTCTCAGCACTGCACCATCCCTGCAACTGAAGTTCTAATTAAATTTTATGACACCCGCAGAATTTATGACACAGTCTCAACTCAACCTAATAAAACCTAGTGTCTACAGTAATTTCTACAAGCAGTCAGCTCTACCTAGTTTGTAAAAAAAAATGAACAAAACAGACCAAACATATTTTTTCTCTGCCATGATTCTGAAATGGAAAATAATTATACGAAAGTCCTGCATTATCTAGAACTAAGACTATGAAGCAATCTTCAAGGCAAAATGTTGCCAGAGTTAACAAAACAATAAGTTACAGCATAGTAAAGCCTAAAAATATCTGGGGTTCAGTTGCCTTCAGTTAATTTTTCCCATGCAGGTTCATTGCCAAAATAATAATTCTAAGAATTTTTTCCATAATTTTCCCTTGAAAATTCACTTTGGACAGTAGTTACTGTACTGCATTTAATTTACCAGAGTTTAGATACGATGAAGAGATCTTCACGTTTAACTTTCCCCTCATCAAAGACTTCAGTGAGTGTTTCACCAATTTCATCCTCATTGGCATAAACATGTGCACAATCAATGTGTTTGTATCCATTTTCTATGGCAATCCTGACAGCTTTACCAACTTCACCCTTCTGTGACTTCCACGTTCTGCAAGCACAAGCACAAGCACAGTACTGTAAATAATACAACCATAGTGCTTCAATTGCTACATTTAGTCCAAGTAAAAAAAAAATTCTAAATTTATGCTTTTAAGTTGTTTCAGGGAGCCAGTAGCCAGTGCCCTTCATCATCTTCTAGGATTGCAAGTTAATTAACCTTTTGTAACTTAATTGATATGGATCTCAAATGTCCAGTAAAAAAGATCAAAACAAAATTTCTTATTAACCCTGGCCATTGACTCCCGGGGGTTCCCCACTGATGAGTAAGATCATTAGGCATTGGAGTAAAGTACTAAGTACAGCCGGTGCACGCAGCTTAGGAGTCAAACGTTTAATCTTGTTAGCTTCCCAAAGTTCATCACACACAAAGAGTCTTGTTTTAAAAAGTCCTATTCCTGCTACTGCCGTGCGGGAAAGAGTAACAAGAATATGCATGCTGCTAATTACATGTATAAAAGGTCTGACAATCAACTCACCCCAATCCAATCAAGGGCATTAGGGCTCCATTGCTAAGCTTGACTGTTGCCCTGGCCTATATCACCAAGACATAAAATACAGGTTTTAAAAAATGTTATCATGCAAATACACCCAGGCAGCAGCATTGATATTAGGCCCCTTCAACACTTAATCACACATGGGCGTAGCCAGGATTTTTCAAAGGGGGGGTCACACTGTGTCAAACAGAGGGTACTCACATTTTTGCAACCTGAATATTGTAGGTTGTTTGCATAAAAAAAGGCTTACAAAGGGGGGGTCACGGGCACCCCAGGACCCTCCCCTAGCTACGCCCTTGTCACAAAGTATCTGCTTTTGGTGTCATTGAAAAATTAAAATTATGTTTATCGATCCATCTACGTCCACGCTACCCATTTCGCAGTGTTTTCAACTGTCCACACTAAAATGCAGGAAACTCTGAATGTCATACGCCTGTTGAACACAATGCATTATGCCGAAAGGGATGAAACCCACAAGATCAGGTGGGGACTTTGACCAGAAACAAAAATTTGGAGTCAAACTTTCCAACCCTTGGAAAGTTCCCCACCTTGGGATGAGGTTTTGAGTTCAAAGTTACCCACCAGAATGAGAATTTCAAGCCATCTGAGGTAGAGTATACATGTACAGCATGCATTTGACAAGACTTCATCAACGATAGTGGCGAGTTCTGCTTTCCTTACATGAAATTAATCTACTTATAAAGCCTCAAAAACAAGACTCCTTTTGATTTTGTTTTCTTTAATACCGGTACATGTAACTTGCACTCAGTTGATGCATTCACAAACCTCAAAATACTACCACTCACTTTTCCAGAGCCAACATGTAAAATCATTCCAGTTTTTTAAGAATCCAAAAATTTCAATTTAGAACATAAAAGTTGAACTTCATTCGGGTCTTCAAGTTATCATCGTCCCTCCTGCTGCTGTTCAAACTCCACAAGGACTCATATCCAAGCTTCCAACATTCAACAGCCTGGTCGCTTTTCATTGTCAAACATCGTTCAAACTTCCCCACAAGAGGACCAGCAGTTTTTAGCATCATTCAAATTACTTCCCGATACTGTTTTTAGCACTGTTGAAAGTTCCCGACCCTGAGGCCATCATTTATGTTCAAGCTATGAAAAAGGTTTGCTAAAATTACCCCTTGGGGCATGCACAGATGATCAAAGTCCCCATGGTCCCCCACCATATTGGCATATAACATTGATAGCATATTAGTGTGGACAGGGCCCTTAAAGAATGTTCCTTTCCACTGCAGGTAGGGGAGTGATAAACATGTATACATAGCTAGTTTCCAGGCTTTGGATCATTTATTCTTAAGCTTTTTGCCACACAGAACTATGAATCCAAGTTATTCGTCTTCTAGAGCTCATTTAGGGACGCTGATGCGAGTTCGGGTGCATGTGGCATTAGACAGGCTATGTCACGTTATTTTAGGGTGTTAAGGGAAATCTTAAGTTTATCACTAGTTTAAAACTCGGAAATAGTAATGTTGTAAATTATCGTTACATCCTTGTGATACCCATGGTTTTAAGGATAATAAAGATAGATGTAGATCACAAACAAGATGATCATAAGAAAACACGGCCTAATATCAAGGCGATTTGACATACGTGTAAACTCGAAAAAATTCGGGCCTACTTTTTTCAAGATTACCCAAATGCAATCCGTTTCAATTTTCTCCATTTGTGTCCATCCATTCTTCTCTTTCCTTTTACGTTGTGCAACGGTTTTATTAAGTGGTTATTGCAATGTTTCATTCTACTTTTTGCGCATTTTGGGTGTCATGCAATTACATGTACATCATTTTGCGTGACAAAGCCTTACGTGTAAATATTTGCTTAGTCATGTTGTAGAGCGCTCAGTTTGTAACATTTAAACTCTTTGAAAAACAATTACGACTTCATTTAATTAAAAAAAAGGTACATAAGCCTAAATGAAAGCTTGATCAGCAAAATTCATTTGACACAGGTACAGACCAGGGCGCACACTCCTTTCAAAAACCTCCGGTTCGGGGTATCGAATGGACAGTGACTGGTTTCGTAAAATGTTATGGAGAAGAAAAAATAGAATTTTTTTTTGTAAAGTTAGTTACCAAGCTCACCATGGTATATTAACACACTTGTAAACAGACTTTCCCTTGGCAGCGAAGGCGGAATGAAGACAAACACAGACCACGTACACGCGCGAGGGCCGACCACGACGGTGATTTCTCTGGCAGTGTGATGTTAGAGTCTGGAAACGAAGATTACACAATCGCTGTGAACTCGGCCACACCCCTTCCAGGGAAGCCAACAGAGTCCGAGACTATTCTGAGTGCAGTCGACAGGGCAGTCGTAGGGCTAAAGCCCCCGAACTAAAAGGTCGTAAGTTCGACTTCCTCAAAGGAGTATTTGAAATTTTTCCTAGTATCCCTGAGTCAATTCTTCATTTATTTTATACCCAGGTTGACACATACCAAAAGCGAAATTTTTCCCAGTGGACATGTCACATGCACTTGATCGTAGAAGCAACCGAAATCGATTAGTAAAAAGTAAAAGAGTTGTTTTGCGAGATTGTGTTAGTAAAAAAATAAAGAATAATTTATGCTTATGATAGGTCATGATAGGGATGATCATGTGTATTCCGAAGATGAAATACATATTTAAAAAATTTATGAAAAAATTATTTTAAAATGGTTGCAGTGGAGGTTGCGGTCTCTCAAAATTTTGTTGATGCTGATTTGCTTTCATATGCGAGAAAGAAAATCTGCTTCAAACCCCTATGAGAGGCGTATAAACTATTTACGAGATACCTTGAACCCAGCGCAAAAGCTTCCTCTTTGTCAAAACTGAGAAACTAGTGCACCGATTTCGTGGATTAGTGTAAAAACAATTCTGACAGACCCCTCAAATCTTTCTACACAACGTGACATGAACGTTTACACAAGAAAATCACGTGATCTTTCCTTTGACTCTGCAACGTCAAACCTCAAAAATCTTTTCCGCTTTTCGAATCAAGTTCATTCGTATAATACTAGGTTCTCTTCTGCCGGTAATTACTTGATAAACCATCCAGAACTAACTTAATGCTCGGGGAGTGCAGCGGAATAATGGAATAAGAACAACGGAATTTTGTGGGCCCGGGGGAGGGAGGGGGGGGGAGAACTTCCATATAAAAACTATTGGGATGCTATCGCTCAAAACTATGGAATTCGCTGAATAAGACAACACCTGAGCTCAATCATAAGTGTTTTAATAGAGTAATCCGAATCAAATATGTTCCGCTATCTTTTTTAGCTTCTGAGGATGCTTATATTGATTCACCTAATAATATTGTTCAGAAATTTACATCAATATCTTCACAACGACCTCCAAGCTCCATCTTCTAATAGTGTTATATATTTTTTTAATCATTTTATATATATATATACTTTTTTTTATTGTACTTTTTTTTTTTTTCGCTATCTAAACCTTACTCATTTTTCTGCAACTTGTGCTCATATTTTTGTGGCTACTTTTCATTTTACTCTCTTTTATTTTGTTCAAACTTGTCAACCTGTGATGACAACCTTTTTTTTCTGTCGCCTCCCGCCTTGACTAGCCAATGAAGCGACCATTTGTATTTTTTTCTTATTTTAGTAGTAAATAAAATTAAAAGTTTAAGTTGTATCAAGATTTATTTTGCACAAAGCACGGTAAAAAACCATACCTTGTATAGTTTCAATTTTACGTAAGCCTTATTCGTGGGTTTATAGACCTTTATACAACAAAAATTGCTTTCAAGTTGCAAGTAAAAATTTACTCCTGAAGGACACTCAGGCTTGCAATTGTTAATCATATTTCAATAACAAACTGCGCAATCACGGCTCTACAATACAATAGTTCTCTACAATTTTCAAGGTCTTATGACTACCACTAGCCAGCCCTTTACCGTTTTCTAAATCTTTCTAGTTACTTTAAGGCCCAGTAATACGGGCAACATTTTCCGTGCATGCCATTAGTCGCGCAACAATGTTGCGTTGCAAGTTGAGATCGTTTGTTGCGTGTATTACCACCTTCTTACGCAACAAACTTTCATGTTGCAAAAAGCAGACGTCGCTTTTCCTTTTTGCAACATGAAAATTTGTTGCGCAAGAGGGTGGTAATACGCGCAACAAACCTTCTGAACTTGCAAGGCAACATTTTTGCGCGACAAGTTGGACAAAAAACGTTGTCCGTGTTACTGGGGCTTTATTGACAAGGACAACTGTTGCAAAAGGCAATGCTGATAGCTAGTGAAGGTTCGAAACATTTAATATTATCCAGCTAGGAGTAATAATTGATTATGTAGTGCGTTCGGCGTTCGTTTGGAGAACTTTGGACGTTGGAATCATTAGACGAGCCGAGATGCCATGAAGGTTGTTAGGATTGTGGAATGAGGATAAAAATGGAAAATTTGGAGTAAGGAGATAATGTCGTCACAAAACCTAAATTTGTGAACATCTAAAATTTGTTAAAATTGTCTGAGAGATTATTACTTGAAAAGGCCCTTGCCAAATATTAGCGTGTTGGTTCAATTTGACTCCATACAAACAATCACAAGGTGCGCGATCGTCGTTTGCGGATATGACATATTTAAAACCGACTGAGATGTGTGTGCACGTATGACGCAATTCAAGACGGCGATGAAAAAGCAGAGGAACACCCTGTGCACTGTATCCCAGATACCACAGAATACCCAGCATAAGGATACGTCAAACGCAAAAATCTCTGCAATTCCTAAAGACTAGTAGTAATCTCGGATTATTGAAGTGCGTTCGACAGTCGCTTTGGATTTGGAAGCAAAGGAGACTGGGTAGGGAAGGAAGTAATCGTACAGGACCCGGCCAAAATTGACGATACGAGCTTGTACTTCTTGAGAGGTTTCAATAAGCACCAAGTATTATGACTCACGTGACAGGATATTGAAATACTTTACTCTTGGCTGGACTCTGAATCGCAAGTAAATGCGATCTGTTCGGTTTAAGGAAGTATGTTGCGCACGTGGTCAAAATAAGAGAGAGGACATGTAGATACTAGTAAAATACCAAGGCCAGAAAGATTGAAGAAAATAAAAAGGAGTCGAGTAACATTGGCATCGAGGCTGACACATATCAAAACCGAGATCCGCGTGCAGGTATGACGTAATTCAAGATGGCGCTGAAAAAGCAGACGAACTTACTTGCTAAAGCTCACCCCATGCACAAGATATCCAACATTAAAAATTGCGTTCTCTTAATGTCGAACGCAAAAAAACGAGGCATTTCCTCTTGAGTTTTACTCAATCCAAGCAGTACCCACATACAGTCCATCCATCTATTTCTTAACCCTTTCAGCCCCGATAGTGCCAAATGGCACTTATAGATTTTACTCTGTCTAACGCCAGACGATTTTACTCGTCAATGGGGAACCCCTCGGGGCTTAAAGGGTTAACACCAGTCTTAAAAGCTGCAATCTGATGAAGGTACTATCACAAGTTTTTTTACTTATTTTTTTACAGCGATTGCATTATTTGATCATGACTAGACATGTCTTGTTGATTTGGCAAGGGAAATAGCTTCTTTTAAAAATACAACCGTAATTGTAATCAGGCATGATAAAACGTGCTTAAAACCTAAATGTTGTCACTGACTAAAAAACTTTGAAAGTGTACGTTTCGGACAAACGTCAAGAGTATGAAACACGGAGATGCAGTAAATGAAAGGGGGGGATGTTAAAACAAGAACGACAGATAACATCTCAAATGACCAGCTCTCAAAATCAGTGGCTTCATAGCTCAGTTGGTTAGAGCGTCGCACCGGCATCGCGAGGTCACGGGTTCAAACCCCGTTGAACCCAATGCCATTAACGAACCCAATATCATTAATGGTCACTTTCACATTCCGGACATCTTCAAGTTACAGGCTAATCCCAAGTGACGTTCTCACGTCATTTAAAAACCATTTCATCTACACCTGCACACCAATTATTCTTGGTTTGCATCCACGTGATGAGACGGCCATGTTTGTGAACAAAAAGATAGAAAATGGCTCCACAAGTTTTGCATAAATATAGTGTCAAATCTACGGTGCCCAGTAAGGGACATGAGATGCAAAATATATTTTGTAACTAGCACTGTCACTTAATTATCTAGCACTGCTACTTGCTATCTAGCACTGCCACTTACTATCTACCACTGCCACTTACTATCTACCACTGCTACTTACTATCTAGCACATAAAAGCTAACCTTGGGCCTAATTAGGTCTAGATAATAAGGAGCAGTGCTAGATAAATAAGTGACAGTGCCAAATAATAAGTAGCAGTGCTAGATAATAAGTAGCAGTGCTAGATATATAAGTGACAGTGCCAGATAATAAGTGACAGTGCTAGATAATAAGTGACACTGCCAGATAAATAAGTGACAGTGCTAGATAAGTAGAGTTTTTGGATTTGATGTCCCTTACAGGGCACCGTACAAATCTTAATGCATTGTGCTGTAAACCAATATGGCTGCCGTGACGTCAGATGCAAACCATCAATTCTGATGAAGGTTGCAGTATTCCAACCGAAAGTCAGAGACAACATCATGTTTTTATCAGGTTTTTTTTACAACCACTTTCTGGACATCAGTCCTAATCCTCCCATAGATCTTCAGGAACTTCCTCCGCTTTGTACATCCACGTCGGCTTAAAGTATCTCAGATGCACTCCAATGTTTTCAATCGCCTTCATGTCATCTTCGTCCAGTTTCAAATCCAAGGCTTTTATATTTTCCTTGATGTGCTTCTCGGAGGCGGACTTGGGAAGCACTGGAGTTTTTCGTTTAATTCCCCAGGCTAATGCAACCTGTGGAAAAATACCATTAACAGGTTGAAACAGAACAATCAGATCAAGATGATCCAAATATTAAAATCCATTTTGATGCAATAATTCAGTGCATTTGTTTACATTAGATCCCGTATACCAAAACTGCCCATTACCGCATGATTATATTATTCCCGACCCTTATTGGGGTTACATTCTAGCCCAGAAATTATCATACTTTCTCAGAAAACAGGACAAACTACGGAATTTTTAACTTGATTAAATAATCCACACATTTTCTTTTGTTATTCAATATAAAAGCTCGATTTTACGTCCACCACCGATTTTGTTTGTTTTCGTCTATCATCACGTTCTCATGTAAAAACTAAATATGCTTCACGTATTTTTACCCCAAAAGGAAACCTAAGGGTTTCGGTAGATGAACGGAGAAAAAGACCTCAATCGGTTGACGGAGGCAGAGCAGAAATCATCAGCGGCCTTTTCTGTTGCAAAATTGAGGATATATAAAAAGCACTCAGGTTAAGATTACTGAACAAGGAAATGACGATTGTCAACTCACCAAAGCGATTGTCGCGTTGTGCTTATCAGCAATTTTTTGCAGTACAGCATTTTCCAACAGAACTGGTTCTTTAGATTTGTCCCATGGTCGATCAGGTGACCCCAGAGGAGAATACGCTGTAAGTACAATGCCTGTAATCAAACAAATGAGTTTTCTTAGCTCTTTCTTTCGCATTGTTTTTATTTTTAAGTCTTTCAACTATTTCATGTCTTTCGTCACTCAAGTACTAAAGAACGTCGCATTTGGCCTTGGAACAAATGCGAGTTACGTGCGAACTAGAGCAGACAAAGCTAAGACAATAAAGCTTAGACCCAGGTCTACCTGTCGCGGAACCCTCAATTCATTTTCTACGGCACTGTCAAGTGTCAACTGCATTTAGTGCTAAGGCAGTAATCCAATCAAATCAACGCATATCAAATCGTAGGTTGATTTTTGAGGAGAATGGAAAACCGGAGTACCCGGCGGAGAAAAACCTCTCGGAGCAGACTAGAGTACCCACGTGTGACGCCAAGTCTGGAAACCGAACGCAGGCCCCATTGGTGCTTTATACATTGGGCCAATACTGTTGTGTCTGTTTGATCTTTACTCTACTCCAAAGGTTTTTTTTGCGGATACTCCGGTTTTGCCTTCTCATAAAAGTCGTTAATTGATTTGATGCGCTTTAACTAGATTCGACTTTATATGAATAGAGCTGCAGTTCTGCGAGCTAGTGGAACACTCCGCGAAAACCTTGAGACAAGCATGACTCACCTTTGCTGACACTAAACTGTAGCAGCTCTGGCTGAGGTAAATATGGGTGCAGTTCCACTATCAAAAACAAAAGTACGAGAAGATAAAACAAAAATCCAGTGGCGTAACTGAAAACAGCAAGGAAAAAACTGTTTATCAAGTATGGTAAGACATGACCACAAAGGGTCACCAAGTCCTGATCTTTGGCTAACAGCAGGGAGCTGTACGCTCGAGATATTACCACGAAACACGAAGTTATTGAATTAATTATTACCGTCGCAGACTCTGCTATGATCTGAGAGGTTATACAGAGAAACGATACATCCTTCACTCTGTCACACAAAAGGCGTGGAAGATTTTGTAATAATCAAATTTAAATTTCTGGAATTGAATGAGCAATTTGTTATTTCTTTTAATCAATAACCTGTGTATAGTGAAACGGTTGTAACACATCTAAGGATCGCTACCGGGCCACATTAAGATCTCTTGAGACAGTTGTGAGATGATGAAGGGAAATCTTAATTTGATCCATCCCTTCCGTTAAAAGGAGAAGTAAATGTTCACAACACAGTATTGGTGATTTAATTAATTAATTAATTAATTAATTAATTAATTAATTAAGTAAGTAAGTAAGTAAGTAGGTAAGTAAGTAAGTAAGTAAGTAAGTTAGTAAGTAAGTAAGTAAGTAATCAGGAGTACCCGGCCATTCGAATTCGAAGCAACGCGTCCTCGATCCATGCTTACGCGGCTACGTGGCTACTAAGTCATGAGCTAAGTAAAATGAGAAAGTGACTGAGCGAGTACACTGTTAACGAGCAAACGGGTGAACTGTGACTACGTAAGTTTCCATTGTACTTTTATCATAGTCACGATCATCGCTATCGTATGCCTCACGTTTTTTTGATGCTCTAAGAACAACATGGGTATACCTAGAGGGTTTTTTTTTTAATTATTTGATTGTATTTTTTGGACTGTATCTTATGGAGATGGAGCTTAGCCATTGTTTGAACAAGAACGTTATGAGGAATGAACCGCTTCAAGTAGTCGTATTTGGTTTGCCTTGAGGCAGCCTAAACATTAGTTTTAACTGCAAGAGGTACAATAAACCGATTGTTCAGTGAGTGATAGTAAATGGCAATAATATTTCGGATATCTATCATTTGTTTATACCTTGGTTACATGCAGGTAGTATATTCGCAGTTTTTAAGAGATTTGTCGTCTGCTTGATGGTAAAGTTTGAGATTCCAATTGCTTTGCAAAGACCTCGTTCCACAAGTTGCTCCATGGCCTGTTAAGGTGAAGTTTTAGGTATAAGCATGCTGGGGACTAAGTATGTGTACGTAGATGTTATGCAGGCAACTTAACGAGCGGCGGAGCCGCGCGGAGAATGGGGAGGAGCGCCCTCCTCATTCTCCACGCGGCTTTTGCCTCTCGGGCCAACAATACCGCCGGATCCCCTCGGGCATGAGCGGGGGAATGCGGGGTCATTCCCTTCTTGGTCCCCCAGCAAACGGGTCCCCGCATACCTGAGGGAACAGTCACTCCATGGTCGGCGGTTTTCATGTTCGCGCCACATGATAAATTAGAGTATCGTCGCTTTGCTTCGTTTCGGAACAATGGGATGCTTTGCGAAGTCACGGACCAAGAAAGGCTGTTGTAGCTGACAATCTAAAGGGCTTGGTATTGAAACTATAGTTAAGCACATTTTCTGATTTGATATTGATTTTGATTTTCTTGCAACATTTGCAAGTTCTGCATCTTTTTTGGACCTTATTCATCAATGGATCATTGGTGGCTGTGTTTCTGTTCTCTCATGACCATTACGAAAATTAGCCAACCAGACAATTATTAGAAAGTGATTTCTTGCTTATGAAAGGTGGGCAGCTTTAACTGTATCTGTTTTATCAAAGTATAGATCTAGACCTTTCGTGTCTTTGCCACATTCACCTGCCAAGTCTTTGCCATTTCTTCTTTTGAATAACCGAGAGTTCCTTCAGCTATGGAGTTAGGAAATGGTGACTCTTTCTTGAAAGCAATTGGATAGTGGATCTATTCAAAACAAAATAGCTTACAATATTTAAAAAGTTACTATTTTATTTTCCTATGTTCAAAACACCTTAATAATATCCTTGATTGAATCAAAGAAAGAATAAGTTTTCAGAAAACAGGAGAACTAGGGCACTCGGAGAAAATTCAACCTCTCAAACCTGGCCCCAGTTAAGTTCAAACTAAAGATAGGGCTATCAGCTGGATAATCACTATCCAGTAGATAAGTCATAGCAAAACCAAATGTTTTATCGAATGGATTATTAGTGATTTATCCAGTGGGGTTAGCACAATGTGCGAGCCAGCGAGCCATGCGAGTCATCCGAGCCATGGCTGCGAGTCATGTGAGCCAACATGGCAAGCCATGCGAGTCAACATGCGAGTCACAGTTATTGAAAGCTAACCGTTTTAAAATGGCTGCTTAGACTTAATAACTATTTATCAGCGCTATTTGAAATGGGTGCTTAGACGTACATGCGAAATTCAAATGGCTCGCATGGTTCGCAGATTGTCCAGCCCCTATCCAGTGGATAGCGTTATCCACCTTTTGACTGATAACTTGATGAGTAAAACAGTACAAAGACATATTATAGGCCAGTTTTACATGAAATGCATGATTAATATTCAAAGTAATATTCATGTCGACAGTCTACTCACAAGATATAGGTCCAGGTACTTCAACTGCAAATGTTTAAGAGTTGTTTGACAAGCTGGTAATACATCCTCTGGAGCCTGACTGTTACACCTAATTTCAGAAATATTATAAAAGTTAAGCATTAAAGTCCATTGTGTGCAGCTGAGTTGATGGGAATAACTACACTATATATATTGTGGCTAGACCTATCTTAGAATGCCATATTTTAGGAACATAAAGCCAAATCACAATCTACATTATTGACAGTTCAAATCGCACAAAAGCAGATCATAATCTTTAATATGAATTCAAAATAGAGCGTTTAAGAGAGCTGTAACAGGACCACCCTTCTAAGGTGCCCCCGATTAGTAGCGGCAGGTATTTTTTGCAGGTTGCAGGTTGAAATTTTATTATAACTGAAAAACCGCCGGCACTAATAAGCGATAGACTTGCCGTGACTGTTGCATGAAAAGCTAATCTTAGGCCTAAAGAAAAGTTTTTAGGCCTAAGGTTAGCTTTTCAAGTAACAGTCACGGCAAGTCTATCGCTTATTAGTGCCAGCAGTTTTTCAGTTATAATGAAATTTCAACCTGCAACCTGCAAAAAATACCTGCCAGATTAGTAGGCTAAGTGTAGCCGGCTAGAATCGAATGAGACACGTTATTAAACTTGCTCATGTGGTTTGACAGAACATCTTTAATCCAGAAACAACCTGTTGGTGAGAGAAAAATGTCTTTTACCTTGTTGGGACCTATAATCATGGCCTTATTGATCTTCAATAACAGGTGCAAGCAGAAAAAGACAGGAAAAAAGAAAGTATTCCGTTTTTGCCTGTGAGGGGTTCATTGCAAGTGACAATAGACAGTTTTATTGTTGAAGCTAAGGCCCGGTTCAAACATCGAACTTTTCATATGCCTAGACTAATGCAAATGAGCAAAAACAATAGATTTTTGTCATTTGCATTAGATTCAGCACCGGAAAAGTTCGACTTTTGAGCTACGCCTTAGTTACCTGGCCTAAGAATGAAAGCGAGGCTGTTGGTGACCTTGTTTGATACAAACTTTTGTGCTTTTCTATTGTTACTGTAGACGAATGTAGCCCTTGGTGCAAGAGGTCCCGAGTTCGATTCCTGGATCTCACATCCTTGTTTCGACTTCTTTCCTTTCAGTGTAGTTTAAGTAGCTTTAAATACCCTTAAAACGGAACACTGATGGAGAGGGGGGAGTAAAATGAGCCCACCGTCGACCTTAGGTTTGTCAGTTTAATTACTGTTATGAGTCATCGACATTAAATATGGTCGCTTTACTTTACTTTTACTTTACTAATTAGAATTACAATTTACATGATAAAAGCAGTGAGGTCTGTATCAATACAACTTGGTGACTGGCAACCTTGCAGCCATTCATAGGCGACAGGTCAGTGAGCAAACAACTGTACAATGGCCTATAATAATGTTGTTGTTCATTCTTTGCTCCACAAAAACAAACTACAAAATGATATCAAACCACATGCATAGAGGCCTTTTTATTTTCTAATTTACCAGAGTTTGGAAACTATGAAGAGATCTTCCCGTTTTATTTTCCCCTCGTTAAAGATTTCAGTCAGTGTTTCACCAATTTCGTCCTCGTTGCCGTAAATATGTGCACCATCTATGTGTTTGTATCCATTTTCAACGGCAATCCTCACAGCTTTACCAACTTCTCCCTTTTTTGATTGCCATGTTCTGCAAGTTCAAGCACAACAATATTATTATTAGACGAGAATTGGAGATCATCCAAGCTAAGCAGTTACCTAGAAAGCCTGAAAAAGCCTGCATGCGATTGCACTGCGCTGTAGTGCAGCACATTTACAAGGACATGCAGGGGTTCGTATGAAAAGCCATAACTTTCTTATGTAAGCTTTATTCGTTTGGTCTTGAAATGTGGTCTTGATGTTTTGGAGTTTTCTCATAGTGTACTGTGGCAATATTATTATGTAGTGAGGTTTTGTCATTACGTGACCGTCACGAGGTTTCATGGTTACTTGTTGTGTTTCCATCAAGATGTGTTGAGGTCCTCTTTTGACGAACTGTGTTTATAATCACATGAAGGGAGAAACTCGACGTCATAAAAGAACCTCACCACATAAAATGTAAACACAGCACGTCAAAAGAAGACCTCAACACATCATGATGGAAACACCACACATAACCATCAAACCTCGTCACATCGTGATAAAACTTCACCACATAATGGCAAAACCACCCCACAATTAAGTCAAAACGTCAAGACCAAAAAAATAAAGATTACATAAGAAAGCTATGGCTTTCCATAGGTTCAAGCCCCTTTTTAGGCTCTCTTCGCTTTGCTGCTTCATGTTGTGTTATCATACATGTATCGTTGTATCAAATAAAAGTAATAGCGTATAGAAAAAGAATAAAGAGAGGGTTCTCGGCTCCTACATTTACTAATATAATAATAAATCATACAAAACGTTACGCGCGTGTACAAGAGATATATCCTATTACAATGATAATCACTGACGTGCATCGTTACATCCCCCCATGTTCAGATGAGACGAGCGTCTTTTGATGTCCCCCTTTTTTTCATTGTTGTAACAGTAACAGGTAAATATATGTTGAAGTCTGAAACATATTAAGTGTTCAGTTTCTAGGTTTCGTAATCTGGCAAATAAGCCGGGGATGTGGTGATTCGACCGGACCTGGTTGTTCTGCAGGGCACATGCTCCTCCGGTGGGTCGGCGCTGTTGGGGTCTGAGGTGTTGGGTAGTTCTTGCTCTATTGGAGATGGTTGCTGGCCGGGTGTGTAGGTGTCGAGAGGAAGTGGGTCAGTCGAAACTGACTTTGGTGGGTCGACTGTTATTGGGTCTTTTGTTTGGAAGAGGTGTCTCCGGTTTCTTCTATACACCCGGCCATCTTCAGTACGTACTTGTTAAGACCGAATGTCAACCTTTCCTTGGACCTGAGCTCTGAGTCATGGTGTGTTTCGTTTTGAGGCGTGAAGCGGTTTGACTCTGACAGCGTCACCAGGGTTCAATCCTGTGAGCTCTTTGGCGCCAACATTGAAATATAGAGCCTGTTTGGCTTCGCGACATTTCTGGTGTTCTGGTTCTCCTGCTAAACAGGCGTTGTTCTGGGGAACTGTCCAACCCCTCAGTTGGGGTGTTTCTCCAGTCCAGGAGAGCTACAATACTCGTCAAAAATCTTGAAACACCTGTGCCTGTTTCCCCTTCCCCAGTGTTGATTTGGTTATCACAATGGCCTCATTGCTTCAAAACACGCGTGGCTCAACGTTGGGGAGAGAGAAGGCACATTTCAGGGGGGTGGGAAACAAAGTAAAGTAGAAATCTCAGGATTTTTCCAGAAAATTCGAAAGAAACGGTGTCTGTTTCAACGATTTGTGACGAGTATTGTGGCCACAATGGATTAGGCGCTTTGAGAGATTTCGAAAAGCAACCGAACCCAACCAAGAAGAAGGCGAGAACCAGGTAAACATTCTGATTTATTCAATGGGTGAAGAAGCGGCCGATGACATTGTAGTTTCATTCGGACTGACAAATGAACAAGCAAAGCAGTATAACACAGTTAAAGACAAGTTTGAGAATCATTTTGTGGGACAAGAGAAATGTGATATTTGAACGCGCTAAATTCAACCGCATCTTCTTATATTACCCAACATTAATTATCCATTTATTGAGTCCTATTCTCTACCCTTAGCCTAAAGAAAACAGTTATGAGTGTGTCCTTGTTAATACAGTGTGGGGGTGTACCGAGCCTTCTTGCAAGGAGGGGTTCCAACTTATCAAAAAATTCAATCACTCAAGAGACTTCACTGATTTGATAGGCATCGAGAAAGCATGTGCCGTGCGTGTCACGTTATATTGATTTTGAAGAAAACAAAATTTTCTCGACTTATCAACTCGTACATTCTGTTCTGCGCTAGGATTCTGTTCTCATTTCTCAATCAGTAAACAGAAGGTCAGTGAACAAATGACAGATGTCGCTAGTGTTTTTTAGCAGAGATTTCAATTAAAGCATCAGCATCAGCATGTAAATATTCTGGTTATGGTGAATGTTCAAGACAGCTTGAACTTGAAAAACTCAAAACTTCGAAAGCGGGTTCTGCAACCCCTGGAACCCTTCCCTGGGAATATCCCTGAAGTAGATAGAACAACCAACTCACCCCAATGCAATCAAGGGCATGAATGCTCCATTGTTAAGTTTAACACTTTCCTGGGCCTAATTTATGGAGAAATAAAGAACACAAATAAAAGTTCATTACCTAAAATTTGAATCTATACTATGAAAGAATTGATCAAATATTTACATTTGATTTAAAAGTCGGCTTGGAGCCCCAGGTAACCAATGTTTTGGTTGGGCTTGACATACCCAGATAATTAAACCTTGATTTTATGAAATGCTTGAGGGACTGCGTTGTACACTTTTTGATTTCAGGGGTATGTTGTTATCAGGGTTTTTGTGTGCATTTTGCTTAGCAACGTACATAAACGCTATGTTACTGATAGATTTCTGACTGGCTGATTTACTGACTGGTTGGCAGTGTGTGGAACACGATTTATGACGTCAGCGTAAGTCGTGATAAATATTTCAAGACGTACTGGAAAAGTGTCTTCCTTTGCTTTGTCTTTTGATTTCTCGGCGCTTCCATTGAGTTGAGTACACAAGCTTTAGGGGATAGATTACAGAATGGCCGTCCACTTACATTTAACCTCAAAACGCTGTCACCGCAGTCCCACAGTCAGTCTATAATTTACATATTTCATCCAGCTTCAACATCAAAAGTCCCACAGTCTAATTATTCGGCCACTTAGTTCTTTAAGCAATGAATCGAAACAACAACATTACACATATAATATACCTCGTTCGTTAATCCACACTGCGGACCATGGTAGGAATACATTTTACTCCTTGGAGTTATAACACTCATATTCGTTCACCATGAGACTGCGGACCGCGGTGGCAGTCCGTTTTACTGCTTCGACTTATAACATTTATATTCTTCGACTGCGGACCGCGGGGGCAAAGACATATTAATTTGCCCCCTGAGCATCCCATAATGTCTTGCTAAAATTGCGTTCATAACTAGGAGGATCATAGCTTCACTTGATTTTATATCCGCAGTTCAATATATGATTTCTTTCATAAATATCATTCCATTGTTGATTCATTCATCACAGGAACATTAGAACCCACAACTGACCAGCTTCCAACGTCAGGGGCTTCATAGCTCAGTTGGTTAGAGCGTCGCACCGGTATCGCGAGGTCACGGGTTCAAAGTCTCTTGAAGTCCTGAATTTTCAGGCCTCTCTACGAAATTGCTAAAATTGCTTTCATAACTGCGAGGATCATAGCCTCACTTGATGTAAGTATTATTGCAACCATTTAAAGTTAACTTCTTACCCAGGCTCTTTCCCCTGCTGGAAGAGTTTGGGTACAAGGTATGTTGCCTTTATGTATGCAACGTAGACGCGTGTACCAAGGATCGAGCTTGGGGCATCTTTTTCCGAAAGGCACGCACAAACCAACTGAGCTGTAAAACCGTAGAGTTGGGAGATGATATTCGTTAATAAATTACAGCTGGTATGCATGGCTTTACTAACCACAGGTCTGGA
>NC_090888.1:65300434-65310434 GCF_036669925.1 Montipora capricornis | reverse complement strand
AATCGACACAAATTCTTAGGATCCATTGCCTCTCGTATGAGATGTTTGACCTGTCCTGACACGCTTAAATGCACGCCATCTTCGACCCCATCCAACTTCTGTTTCAGTCGTAGCAGCATTCGTTTTGCCATCTTGTTTACATTGTCCTCAAAGGCCGCATTTTCCGTTGCCATCACCGAACCGTCAAGGCAGTCACTCGTGGTGTTCGAAGGAGTGACATCGTAAAGGTCTTCCTCTGCTTTCTGAAGTGCCTTTCGTTTTTCAGGACTGAGTGTCCATGACGACAAAGGGTCATAAAGGAGAACCTGAAGAGAAAAAAGGGATTGAAAGGAAAAAATTAGCACCCCTTCCTAATGAGCCTAACGGCTTTTGCAAACATTGTTGACAACGTTAATCATCGACGTCCAACATCTAAGATATCGAAGTGATGCACTTATCGATGATGCCTCGGCCATATTCGGAAAACTAAGGCGGAATTTCTTATCTTCCGATTACTAGTCCGGATAACCAGTTCATCATTGACAAGATGGATCGCGCAAATGTTCGGTCAGCAGAACCAATTCAAAATGTAGAGGCACATTTCGTCTGCTCTGAATTCTATAAGCGTGGTCCCACAATAGCGCCTTTGAACAGGGGCACCAAACGTCCAGCACGAATAAGGACCAACTACATTGCTTAAAATTCACTATTTCCTTCACAAAAGTTACAAGAGGCCAGCTTCCAACGTTTCATGCGGGACGAATGTCATCTGAACCTAGTGTTATGACCCACCGTAGCTCACAGGCATCTTGCTGCTCATGATCCGAACTGGTCATCGGTAGATCAGAGGTTCGGCTCCTCTCCGGAGGACTCGGAATTTTTCCGACTACGCCTTTGCCACCATCGGTAACCTTGCAATAATTTTTCCCAAGACCACAAGAATTCGCTAACCTCAACAATAGTCCTAAGTGATTCTTGAGATGTCCTCATAACTTCCATTGTCTTCTCGCAGCATCGTCTGTACACTCCCTCCACGCCGGTCAGCCCCATACCATCCACAAGGTCACGTGTCAGACGAAACGGAACAGTCTCAGGCGTCGGTAGAAATTTCCCTTGCTCAAACGCTACACCTAAAAAATCAAAATAACGTTTTGAACCCTACGATAACTGAAATGCACCCATTTGAAGCTCTTCAGTCGCATATGCGCTGCGCATAACTTATTGGAAAGATTACGTTTTTGCAAACGTTGGCTGATTAGAGTGTAATGTGAAGTGCTAGGTTTCTACCCCATATGAACCATGTGAGCGATAGCCCTACTAATGGAAATGGGCCTACACAAGGACAGAGAAAAACCCTGACCACCTTATTGGTCGAGCATCTTCTTTCGTAGCTATGGACAGCTGTTTTGTCGCCACTAAATCGGAGTAAAACAAAAGCAGAAGCGAATTCTGAGAAAGGCTTCAAAAAATTTCGCTAAACATGTACATGGGTATGGGTACAGGTGCGTGGATATAAACATGGCATAAAACGGGAACGGTCAACCATAGTATGGTAGCCCTAGGATATGATTTTAAGGATCTGGGGCCCGTTTCTCAAAAGTCCCGATAACTTTTCGGGCCCGAAAAGCCATTTGTGAAACTGTCAACCGCTTGCTTTGGAAAGTCGATCTTTTAAGTGTGACGACTTAAATCCTCTCCGTTCTTCAGATACAAAGGGAATTGTGTCACCGAAAATGGCGCGTAAAGTTTCGGGACTTTCCCTGCACGGGTAATGGATTGCGCGCATTCGTGAAAGAGCATATGGTGGTAACATGGTGGTCCGCTTTGAATCCTCAAACACCATAATACCAAAAACAAATTGCATATAAATGTTAAGAGAGCCTGCGTTATTCTTTTTAAAGGACAATTAAAAAGGGCGTAAACTCAAAAAATTTTGTCGTAACGATGAATATCCCACGCGCGTTAGAGTAAAAATATTTTACCCCCCTTACCCAAAAACGTAACTGTCTTTCTTTCCGCAGCTTCCGTTATGTAAGTTTTACAAAACAAACAGTCATTTAAAACCAATTCCCGAAAACTAGTCAATAGTATGAATCTCTCAAGATTTTGAAGTACAAAACTGTCTCTGACATCAAAGCGGGGACATGTAAGGTAAGCAGTAACGAAAGGAAAACCTGGAAAATTCAGACTTGTTTCATTCTATAAGCTCTGTGCAGGAGCTGGTCGTTTTGTGAGTTCATAATAAAACCGTACAACAGATCATAGTTAATAGATGTAGGCTGGTTATGAAACTCGACAAGTTTCTTTGTTTCATGTTTTTGTTCGCTTTTTTGGCCTTGACCCTGCACAAAGCCCGGCAGGATAGTCAATCAAAAGCTTCGACTAATTTATTCGAAATTAACTTACGAACCAAAAACAAAAGATTGTGCAGGGTCACGGTCGGTTCAACATCTAATTGCGACTGTATTGTTCCTGCTTTTGAAATTCCCACGGTATCATAACCAGTCCCTAGATTAACTATGAACAGATGTAGATAGGATGAGATTGCACTGATATAGTTTCCTCAAATACTGAACAAGCGCCCGTCTCTCACTACCTCCCTTGTGGATGGAATGATCACCGCTAAATTAAAGGTAAGGGGACTTTAAGAGAATACGTAAAACTAACCATTAGGTTTAGTTTGCAAATAACAGAGACAACAGGATATAGGTGCACCCAAGGCTAGCAAATAATTCTCAAGGTTTCGGGTTTTTTTAGAGCGTTTCTTGCTTCTTTCGTGCTTACCCAAGTCGATGTGCACAAGTTCTGCTGTGTTGCAGTCGACGAGGATGTTCTGGACGTGACGGTCTCCCAAACCAACAATGTACCCAACTAGAGATGAAAAAATAAAAACACCTGTATTTGAAAACGGAGCTAACAAAACAGCTCTTGGTCAATAAAACAAGATTTTACGTTAGAAAAAAAAACCAGATTAACCAACCAACACTAATTCTACAATTCAACTGAACAATAAGAAAACGAATACAATTTATATAAAGTACTCTGAAAGAAGAAAATGTACGAAACAAGTAATTACAAAATGTGGCACGCCATAGTAACGACAACCGCGAAGAAAATGAAAAATGCGAAAGTGGCGATAATGATCTTGCACAAAAATTAAGGACCAAAGCAGCCTAAAGGAAACGTTAAAACTAACTCATATACTTGCAAACAAACTTGTTAAAAAGACCATGGAGAGCAATTCCGATGAACTGATAAGTTGAAAATAGCACTTCTGCATCATTCTTGAGGCACAAAATAATATACAGTAGCTATAAGGAATCGAAAAATGAACACTTAACAGAGATGTTCTCGGATGGGCTGAGAAAATTTTGCGAGATTCAGTTTTAATCGAATCCTTTGGTTAAATGATTCAAGAACAAAGCTTTTACAAAATTGCTTTAAAAAAATCAACCAAACTGCATTGTCACCTATGGACGAAATAGCAGCGCCTCTTGTGTAAGTTAGTCTTCTCTCGAACCACACCGCGGGATCAGGAAACTTCTCAAGAAAGAAGTGTCGGAACACTGGTTTAAAGTGCTCCATTATCTCCTGCAAAAACAACGAAAGCAATAAATTTCGGGTCCGAAATAGAATGGCTGAACCAAAATACAAGGATTTACATCAGTGAAGAAGAGTACAAATTTTAATTGTTGTTCATGCTGTGTAAAAATGACATGGGTGCAGAGGGCAAGAAAATAGCGACTTAAAGATCTACGACGGCGCCGTCGACGAAAGCTTCACTTCAAGATAATTTTTAGACTATCGCAAGTCAATCGCGAAAGACTTACCATAGTGCAAAGATATATCTTGAAGTGAGGTTTTCGTCTTGTTCAAGTCGTACAGTGAGAGCAAAATATCGTAAAAACAAATTGAACAAACAGGTTCAGAGTAAAAATAGAGAAAGACAGGTTCGTATTTATATGCTCGTGTTGTCGTCAAAACCTCAAAATTTGGTGATTTCATCGCCGTCGAGGAAAATATGTGCTAACATGCGTGCCGCACGTGCATCATGTTTTCTTTCCTCTTTTAACCAATGATATGACTGTTTTGTGGCGTTGTCGATGCCGTAGCCATCGTCCTTTCTGAACTCCCTGCTAACATTCAGAGGGTAAACAAGCACCGGAAAGGGCGGGAAAAGGGCAGGAAATGGGCGAGAAAAGAGCGGGAAAACGACTTACTGGCAAGGAGCGCAGAAAAAGCAAGGGGAACAATGGCAACTGAATATGCGTCGCGTTGAGTCTTACCATAGTTAATAGATGTAGGCTGGTTATGAAACTCGACAAGTTTCTTTGTTTCATGTTTTTGTTCGCTTTTTTGGCCTTGACCCTGCACAAAACCCGACAAAAGCACGCTTTTTTCGGCAGGATAACCAATCAAAAGCTTCGACTAATTTATTCGAAATTTAGAGTGCGTTCGATTGACCGTATTCCGGAATAAGAATACATGGAATATAAGTTAGAAATCCTTCGTTTTTACGGAGATTCGCATTAAAATTGTCAAACATCTGCTAAAATGCTATTTTAAACATATTTTTTTTCTTGCTTCTTCGAAACGCGCCGTTTTAATCATCACTCCACGTATTCTTATTCCGGAATAGGGTCAATCGAACGCGCCCTAACTTGCGAACCAAAAACAAAAGATTGTGCAGGGTCACGGTCGGTTCAACATCTAATTGCGACTGTATTGTTCCTGCTTTTGAAATTCCTAGGGTTTCATAACCAGTTCCTAGATTAACTATGGTCTTACACGTAAGGGTTCTTTAATCAATTAATCAATCCCCCGTGACGGCACAACTCTGTAAGAATTTTTTAATGTAGTTTTGTCTCCCAAAAGCTCACTTGCCTGGTACACTTCGTAACGTGGTTTTCTTGCATCATCACCCAGCTGAAATGGACATAGAATAGAATAAAGAGTATGAAAAGTAAACATTAAAGGAGTCTGGACTGCTGTTTTATCGGATGTGATATTTCAAAACTATACACCCGTCGTTTCTTCGTTTCCGGTTTACGAACATGTAAACATGAGGAAAGAAGGAGTATGTCTTCGAAAGCCAAATAGTTTTTCGACGGTACACTGAAAAGCAGCGCGCAGCATAGACTGGAACCCACTTTACGGTTTTCCCTAGAGAGCGATCATTCCCTTCATTCTGCTGTCGGGAGCAGAAAACCTGCGCTATTCTGTTCATACTTAAGACGATGCAATGATTACCGAATATTGTGCTTATTTCTCTTTAACAGTTATTCACCGGAGTGTGGAGGTTATATCCACCTCTTTCACTAACACTGAAGTGAATAATTGTATAATTGTTTGAATACATACCCTGCCCCAATCTGCATAACTAACAGACCAAATTAGTACTTCTCGAAACGGTCATGATTACATGTGCAAGACGCCATTTTGTTTCTCTTTCTTTAATCACCCTAAGTTGCCCCAATCAGAACCCGCGAAAAGCTCTATTGACTTGCGCGGGTGCTTACTGATCCGGGATATTTCAAAAGAACTGCATCATTTCGTAAAACCAGAAACGAAGCCAAACTTGAGGCCAACAAAGAAAACATTCGAATAGATCGTGCACTGTTCTCGGGGGTGGACTGAATGGAGATACGATAGAGGCGATATAATTTGCATATTTAATGCCAACGAACGAAGCACAGACTATGATTTGCGCAATTTCTCTCGTAAACTGATATTGCCCAGGCCGTGTACTAACTACTTGAAACGAAGTTTAAGTTACAGCGGTGCTTTGTTGTGGAACTCCTAACCGGAAAATGTGAGAGGAATTAAAATCAATCAGGAAATTTAAAGAGCAAATCAAACATCCATTTGCGTCAGCCTCACCCGGCAGTCTTGTAAAAGAGTATGTCGATAGAATCAAAAATAGTGTTTTCCTGCTCTGGAATAATCATTTTAAAATATAATAATATATATGCTTCAGTGCCATATATCAAGGGCACTTCGGAACGCCTCCAACGAGCATTTAAATCATACATGGTCACACTTGTCCACAAGCCTTCAATAGGCCCTTTGGAAAATACCATAATACTCTTTGTTTGTTCCCCCAAATTGTACATAAGCATTGTTTTATTGTTTTCTCTTGGGACCATTGTTAGTCCCGAGAGAAACTGGAAACAATGATTATGCAAAATTTGGGGGAACAAACAAAGAGTATTATGGTATTTTTCGAAGTGGCCTATAGGTGTTTTGCAACCAATCTCTGGAGACTCATATAAAAATGCTGCAATGTACAATAGACCAATTGAAATTCAGTCCTAAACAAAAGACATCATCTCGAGGCTCTGGGGAATAAATATAAGGATTTGTATGAGTTTATTCCCCAGAGCCTCGAGATGATGCCTTTTGTTTTGGACTGAATTTTAATATATCGAAAGTAGTCAATTGCTGGTGGACGAACTAAAGGAAGAAATGAGGGATCTTCTGTTTTCGTCCACCAACATGGCGGCGATGACGTAACGTGAAAACCACCTATTCCTTAAGGTCACAACTATTTCGTGTTAAGGATAAAACAGAAAACCTTAAAAAATGTGGAACAGTATATCACATCCATTGCAAACAATGCGACAAAGATTATGAGGGCGAAACTTCTCGGTAATTAGAAACTCGAGTAAAGGAACATCTTTCTAGGAATGCGTCTATCTGCTGTTCATGAACATTGCCAGCTCACGGGTCATTCAGTGGATTCCAGCATAACAAAAGTTCCTGCCACGGAGAATAACACATTCAAACGCCGCATAAGGGGGCAATTAAGATAAGATTAAGTAAGCCCTCTTTGAACAGAGACAATAGCTTCGAATTAGCCAGCATCCATGACACCATATTAGCTCCCTCGAGACCATTATATAACCCTTCTTAACATTCAAATTTGCATTGTGGCTGACGAAGTTCGGTGGATCCGAACGAAATATCCCACTTTTTAGTTTCTAATTGCGCTGTGAGTACCGAAATTTTTATATTTGTAGGTCGATAGTTTTTAGTCTAATTTGTAATTAGATTTTTACTCTATTGTTACTGAAGATTTTACCGACTTTTCTTTCTTAATAAAGGATCTACTTCTTTCGAATCCGACGGCGAGAATAAACAAACATGGTCTATTTACCTTGACCTGTTTTCTACAGTCCAGTGATGTCCAGTCCCCAGGGTAGTACCGTGAGTGGGCCCCAGCCTTAGGTCCTGGTCGACCAATCAGATACTCTCCCAACGGAACAGTGTCTTCACACCATTCAACAATTCCACTGCGCTGCGATAAAGGAATGACCTAGGAAAAACAAGGGAATGGCGAAGAAATTTACAAGGATGAGTACCGTTTCTTAATGGGCCATTCCGAGTTGCTGTTAGTCGCGGTTTCGAAGTGAGTCTTGGTGCTCAAACTATTGTAAGGGAAATAAGTTTGATTTGCATAAGAATACGCAACTCAATTACATTTGAATGATTGTGCACCAGGACTCATTTTGAAACTGAGACATGCAGCAACTCGGAAATGGGCTATTAGGGTAGCCTCCTTCGCAGACGTTTTTAGGACGAGCCGCGAAGGAAGCTATAATTAGAAATAGGGGTAAAACGTTTTTATAAAATTAGGGGACGTTAGCAAGGGCTGCGGCGAGGGCGTCAAATCATTGTGACAATGTGGTTTACCTGTAGTCAACAGACAGTTAAAATAATGAAAGGTTACTTATCATTACAAATCCTTTGGTCAGGTATTTGACATTTTGTTATCAATACAACAATGATAAGCAGGAGATTTTCCAAGGCATCTACAAGTTGTGTAATATGGAAGGATACTGATGTTCTGTATTCAAATTGCAGAACACTTATTCTGTCTTTGCTAGCGTGGTGGCTTAAAGGCCCGACTTTAACTAACTGCGTGCCGAGGAACAATTTTCATATATGAAAATCCTGTCAATGCTGAAATTCATCCAATCAGATCGATACGATAAGTAATGCGAATTTCCATAACAAAACGAACGGTCAAAAAGCCAGTTGGTTGAAGGTGCGTCTTTAAACTCCGCGCCAACGATCCATAATAGCGTAACGCAATACACTACGTTATAATGGTCACACAATCCAGTCAATTTGCACGCTATCAACAGAGAGGAAAACCTTAAATAACAATGACCACAACCAGGTTTTCTGAGCCCGCGAGACTGAGGACCCCGGCAAACCATTGTTTTAACGAAAACCGCTGGTCAGCAACCTGGTTCTGGTCTGGTCATTGCTGTCTAAGGTCATCCCAACAGAGAGGGCAATGCCAAATCTACCTCTACTTGTTACTCACAGAACCACTCTTTCAAACACGTACCTTATACGTTCTCATCTTTAACTTTCTTTTCCTAGTCTCCGAGTTTTTCATCAACAACTGATTTACCATACCAAACACTTGCTCCATCACAGCGTCCTGGCGCAAATCGTCTCTACCCTGAGAGATGATAATCATTTTGACTTGTTGTTTTCATGTCATTTTGCCGAACGTTCAGTTCGTGTCACTTGTGAATTTAAATCACGCCACTGTCATGTCATGCCACTTCAAGTCAATTGTTCTAGTCATGCCATGTCACTGACAGCGCATTTTAAGTCACTTTAAGGACGTTGCCTACTATTGTTATTGCGCATACGGTCTGCGCATCTCGAGGTAACCGGATTTCTTATGGATGGTGCTTATTAACACAGGGATATTTTTGCGCGGTTGAAAACTATGCGGAAAAAGCAGAACTTAGCAAGTGCTCTTGGTATCCAAAAAGAAAAGTGGGGGTAACCATGCATTTTTCAGAGATAATTAAGCTTCAATTTCAATTTGGCAAAGAACGCCATATATCGCTTTGTATTCTAAAGCTTTTTACAAATATTGTTGATTAATTATCCTCGAAAAATGCGTGGTTACCCCCAATTTTCTTTTTCAATTTCAATAATACTTGTTAAGATCTGCTTTTCCCCAGCATATTCCGGAAACCTCGCAAAAATATCTTTGAATTAGTAGGCACCGTCCTTAAGTCAAGTGCTCTCTTGCCTTGTCAAGGAGGTACACGACAACATTTTGCAGGTCACTTCGAGTCAAAAAACCAGCAGACCATGTCATGCATTGCTAATTCATGCCAATAGTTTAAGTCATGCCCTGTCATGTCACTGACACCGCAATTCTACGTCACTTCAAGTTATCAACAAGCCAGATCACTTATTAAAAGAAGGGTCGAACATCAGCTTGAATGGAACCTGTGTCACGGACTTCACCTCCCGTTAAGTTGACTTTGGTGTTCGCGAGCAGCATATTACAATCAGGACACTACGCTTGTTAAGATGTCATTTTGAGTTATGCCGTGTGACATGGTTGTGGCAGTAGTTCATTCACCTTCACAAGCTGCCGTCGTTTGACACCATCAGATCCAATACAGAAAATGATCTTGGGTAGGTTCACACCCCCGGCAAGGCAGAACTTTGAATCAAACCCTACCACATGAACCAGGTCATCATAACGACACAATGGGTCAACCTGATGAGAAAACGAGAACAAAACGATTCAGGCGACATTTACTCTCACTTGGCCAAGAAAATCCCTTGTAGGTTTTTTTCCCTTTTTTTAGAAAACTTGGGGTGAAACCAAATTCCCATACAAAGACAGATTACTCTCCAATATCAAACACACCAGAAAGTAAGAATTGAAATTAAGAGGCAAAAATAACCTGGTAAAATAAGTACTTAACACTGATACATTGGCACGCCTTATATTCTACATTTGACAAAAAGGATCGAAAAGACAGGTCTGAGGTGTTCAAAAGGTGGATAACGCTATCCACCGGATATTAAACCACTATCCATTGGCTGGCGCAAATGGTTTCACTATGACATATCCACTGGATAGTGGTTTATCCGGCAGATAGCGCTATCCATTTCTTGAACAACTGAGGTCAGGACGTAGTACTGACTAATAAAGAGGTACGCATAATATTCGATGCGATGCCGTTCCAGTCTA
>NC_090888.1:65292934-65295434 GCF_036669925.1 Montipora capricornis | reverse complement strand
GATCATTGCTTTCGTGGTAATGACAAAGGGCATTAATTGTAATTTAAAACGACGATAGACGACGAATTGAGACGTCAAAATTACTTTCTAACTAAAAAAAACGAGAATTAGAACTCTAAACTTCCAACGAATCAATGGTTTTTTTATGCAGAACAATGGCTTTGTCGCTACTCTCAAGTATGCCAGTCAATTACAGCTCAAGATTAGGTATAGTCAACTTGGAGTTGCAACTTTGTTAAGAATTTCTATTGCATACCTACCCCTGTCTGCAGTGTCTTGATGTAATACTGCAAAGCTGTTTTCAGAAACGCTTGCCTGTCCTCATACACTTGTCGCAACTCTCGTTCATCCATCTGCGCTTGCAGATTGAGAGTCCTTGCGTATCTATCTTTCCCGGATTCAATGACTCTCTGAAGTCGTTCAGATTCAACCTAAAGAGGCAATGCGCATTTCATAAACATTAGCGGGCCTTGGTCACGGGAATCTTCCAACACGAACTAGACAACCAAATAATCAGACGAACTAGCCACGAACTAATACGATCTAGACAGGCAACTAGTAAGTCCAGCTTTGAGATAGTCATTTCAACAAGTTTCAGATTTGTGCTTACACTCAAATATTGCAGATCATTGCCTAGCTCTCCTCAGAAACGCCGTAGCTTTTTAAATTGTCAGGTTTCTGACATGAAACGATTCGGGCCTATTTGAAATGCCGTTATCCCCTCTAAAGAAGGTGCTAAGGCCGAAATACGATGAAAGCTGACCCGTTTGATATCTTGAAAACAAGTTGCAAAATTAGTTTTCATATTCGAAGAGGATCAAAACTAGAGAATCAAGAAATTCAAAAGGATGTTGGTAACCTTGGCTTTTTTCATCAAAGTTTCTATGTTGTCGTATGCGCTTGAGCTCATGAAATCCACTTTCTTCTGATACTGTGTGTCAGCGAACCATGCAAGAGACAAAAACGCCTGCAAAGGAGACAACAGTATTTTCTTTTAGTAGGATAGATGCAGACAGGGCCTAAGTCGTTGTTAAAACCACACCTGCGAATAAATAAACTCCTTTACAACACAAGTACCTCAATTCTTGATGCTTCATCTCCCTCTTCCATGCACTCCATCAGACAGGCTGCCTATGAGATAAAATATTTCGTACAAACTTGAAATCTTAAACACGAAGATAAAAAGCGTGGTGCCCTTAGGCACATGCAAATGATTTATCAATCAACCGTGTACGCAACCGAGAGCTCTGTGATAATTTGTTCAACAAAAAAGCCCCTTATGGCAATGTGTCCATAATATTCCATAAAATGTTATCTGTCGTACGTTCTTTTTTTCAGTCCCCAGTCCTTTTTTTGTTTCGCGCTAGAAATATCTTTTCGGGCTTCCGTCTTTGTGTTGCTGTTCGTTGATCACCAACTTGGAAAATTTATTTATTAATTATTTTTATTTAATTCAATATTTATCCAGGGGCATCCAATTTAGCAGAGCTAAAATGGAGCCCTGACACAAAACAAAGACATAAAACATTAAAAACTAGACAAATAATTAAGTTATAAATGCAGCATGTACCCCAGGTGTTACTGTTTAAGATGGCGCCTTAGTTTGATTTTAAATTCGCTGAACGTCTCTACTTGCCTAATGTTTCTCGGAAATGGTGTTGTAAGTTCGAGCGCCGTTTATTCTGAAGCTCCGCTGGTCCTTAGCAGTTTTTGCGAAGGGAGAGCGCAGCAAATCCCTGGCGCTTGAATGAATTCCAACAAAAGCAGAGTGTTAAGCGCCCCCTTTTATATAGTGCGTGTTCGTGTTTAAGAGTCTCGCAAATCCACTTAATGAAGACGAATCGACTAGTCTGAAGACAGGTCGCCCTCTTCAGACAAGATATCCTACTATTTCCAGTGTCCTTTTCCCTGCTAGCAGATTTCTCTTTTCTTTTTGCGTTCGCTGGGCTGACGAGTGCGGGAAAAGACACCTCTGCCATTGGTCGATACTCACTTTGATCCAACCGCCATCCACAACCTTGGACGTCACTCTTTAAACCGCATGCCCCATGATATGTTTGCTGACTGTGACTTGAGCCCGCTGTGTCCCGCGCATTCCTTTACAGTAATTCCGCTGTTGTTAAGTGAGCCCACACAACATTAAGTATCAGGTTTAGCAACCCCCGCACATGCTCAACACAGTGAGATTCGACCCATGGCAGATGTCTCCTTTTAATCAGCCAAGCGAACGCAAAAAGACAAAAGAGCTCTCCTAGCAAGGAATGTGTCTTTATTAGGCCAACCTTTTCTAAGTATTCTTCGATGATGGTGTTGGGATTCTCTGATTTTGATTCTGCAAGCCAGTTGCCATACAATCCAAGTGCTTGCGGATATAAACGAGAGGCTTCAGAGCTCTCCTGGTGGACCTGCAAACAATCGGAAATTAAATTGAACAATGAAAGTTACTTGCCAATTTCTTTCGAGCTTTATTCTGGCCAGTTTACAATTCCAGAGTTTCTTT
>NC_090888.1:65267934-65287934 GCF_036669925.1 Montipora capricornis | reverse complement strand
AGCAACCAATCAACCAACTTACCTGTTTATAGAGTTGCCGAAACTCTCTAGCTCCACTAAACACTGTAGTCTCGTCAGAGAGGGATAAACACTCCGCACACTTTCCAAGCTCACATGTGCCACGTCACCCATTACCTGCAATCTTTTTAACCCACAAATAAGGAAGTTTAGAACGTCTTGGAGTAAACTAATGATGATGAACGGTAAAATGCACCCGTGAAAAATACGATAAGCTACGTAGTCGCTAGGAAACGGGCGAAAGAAAGGAAAACTAAAAAATCTGAGTCCTACGGGATTTCAACCTAAGACCTCCGTGACATCCGACGGGTGTTACGGAGGTCGTCGGTTCGAATCCTGCGTAGGTCTCCGATTCTTCAGTCGACCTTTCGCCCGTTGTCAACGAAAATAAATTCCGAAGGTGAGGTTCTTCATTAAGGATCTAGAGTAACTCTGTTAAGATCATTAATAAATCAGTTGTTTAACTTGGGATGTGCGATCGTTTAATTCATAGGTAATAGGCCATATTAGTATTCTCAGTACTGGACTGGAACTAGCGTGCAATGGAGGCTAATGCAGGGGGAATATTTACAAATGCAAATACTTTTTAATATATTACCCGGTATTAGCTTCCATTGCAAGATAGTTTCAGTCCGATACTAATAATACGAATATGGTCTATTGACCTTTCTGTGATAATTCAACACACAAAACATGGCACGCTATTAAAAACAGCTATGCCGGTGCAACAAATAGAACTTAAGAGATCATTTAACAGGGTTTGTGATAATGGAGCTTTCCGTTTAAAAAAAACTTTTAAGATCTACCACGCGCATAACTCTTCGGTTTTGAAACTTTTACTAACCCATAACCCCAAACGTTTTAGGGGGATCTTTTCATAAACACAATACAAGTTAATTACTCTTGTGGTTGTGCCATGCTTCACTGAAACGAAGATCCATTGTTTTCATCCAAAGAACTCCCAAAAGGAACGGCAATATGGGTAGGTGAAAGGATTCAATCGACTGGTTTTGTTCCTTAAGCCTAAACACAAGCATAAAAGCGCACCGACACTCGTTCCCAAACATTTCGACTCGAGGCTCGGGGTACGAATTCTATTGTCTATGGCCAATATGGCCGCCGCGCAAATAAGGCCCACTGAATGGGAACGTGAAATCTAAATACTTTTCGTCCGCGAGAGATAGAATATTACTTTGCATTGTCCAATATGCACTGGAAGAGTTGCCATTCTTCTTCTTGTAAAGCGAGAAGACAACTGTAAATAGACCGGTGGAATCCTGAAGGTGTATCTGAAGCAAAGCTGTGAAGGTAAATATATTTGTAAAATTTTACGCTGAATTATAGTTGCACTTTCAATTGACATAGGTCCTACTCCTTTATATAATTTACAGGACGATATACCAGACAGTGCGTAGATCAATGAACAAAAACAGTCTTGCCAAGGTTGTGGAGTCTTGCCAAGTCACTGGGAGAGGTGGGAAGAGGAAAACAAGAGGCAATTTCTTCGTAGGCATGAAAGCTGCTGTAAAGGAGCCTGAAAAAGTGTACACTTGAACGGCGGGACTCGAGCCAACAGGCGTGCGTTTGCGCTGCGCTCTGCTCAACCACTGGGTTATCAAGCCATTTGGGGGCTAGTTTGGCAATTCCGAGTTTGTTCTGTGTCCCATAAAGCCTGGTTTCACTAGCGACGCAAGCACAAGCACTTATTTCACCGTGAAAACGGGGTTAAACTAAAGTAAAGAAACCATACTTAACGTCGATAACTCGTAACAGTAATTCAACTGACAAACCTGAGATCGACGGTGCGTTCATTTTACTCCCCCTCTCCATCAGTGCTCCGTTTTACGGATATTTAAAGCTACATAGCTACACTGAAAGGAAAGAAGTCGAAAAAGGAATCCGAGATCCGGGAATCGAACTCAGGACCTCTTGCACCAAGGCCGAGCACTAACCGACTGTGGCATCCTCGCTCCTTGACGAAAGCAGAATCACAAGGATCTAAAATGTTTCCTTTTCCTTGTGCTTGCGCTTACACTTGAGTCGTGTGAAAACGAAACACAGCATAAGCACAAGGAAATTTGTTGCGTCTGGCCAATTGAAGCACTCGTTCCAGATTCCCTGCGTCTGAGCATTTGAACAAAATGGCAACTCAGAAATGGGTTATTGGCCACACCAAAGTTAATCGAGGGACTGGCTATGAAAAGTAAAAACCTTTAAAAGCGAGAACAATGTAGTCCCAAATCGATGTTGAAGTGACCGTGACAATGTACAATCTTTTGCTTTGGCTTCGCACGAGTTGGCAAATTAGTTGCGCATAATTTAATCGAAAGATTTGATTGGTTATCGTCTCGAAAAAGGTGTCTTTTGTGCACCGTCAATGCCAGAAATACAGACGAAAACATAAAAAAAAGACTTGTCAAGTTTCATAACAGAGAGTGTCTAATCGGCGTGGGTGGGTGGGTCGTGGGTCATGGGTCGTGGGTCCCTAAACCTTTTTTTTTATCAACGACTGGAAATTCTCGAAACAGACAAGACCTAAGACCTAAGACAAATTTGGACCGAGCACTGAGAGAGCTAATATATATCTTTTTTTATCTTCAAACAAACACGACTCACGACCCACCTACCCACGACCCACTCACCCACCCACCCACGCGATTTAGCCTCACCCTTCCCCTTCATAACCATCTCCATGCATTACACTGTAACTATGGCCAGACGTAGCAAATTTCCTTGCGCTGATGCTGTGTTTCGTTTTCACACAACACAGGCGAATGCAAGCATAAGCGCTAGCACAAGGATGAGAAAAATTTTGGATCCTTGCGCATGCGGTTGTGCTTATGCTTTCACCAGGCCCGTTTTCACGTTGAAAGAAGCGTTCTTACGCTGGCGCTTTTCCTTGCGTCGCTAGTGAAAACCAGGCTTAAGGGAGCTTAAATTAAGCAAGGACGACGAAGACGGCTGCGACAACATTGTCCGAACATATGAATACTGTTTCCCGTCTTTGTAGTAATAGGGAGCTTAAGCAACGACAACGGCGACGGCAGCGAGAACGTCACGAATTTGCATACTTAGTGGTTAAAAACAATAGCTTCGCACGCCCTGCACGTGCGTTTTTCACTTTTGTCCATTTCAGTTGCCGTCGTCAGCAAAACAACAACGTGAAATAGCCAAGTTTTTGGTTTTATGAAGAACGTCAGCACTTGAGGATAAATTTTCAATTTCTCTCCTAAAATGGAGTGCCGTTCCGACTGGTGTCATCTTTGAGGAATTACCACACCCTTGTCATATTAAAAACGTTGAAATAGTCACGAAGCGATTAAAATAACGCAAATTTAGATTTTGAGGTGAAGTTCTCCTTGCCGTCGCCGTTGTCGTTGCTTAAGCTCCCTAATAGAAAGCTTAAGATCTACGACGGCGACGTCGACGAAAACGTCACCTCAAAATAGAACTTTGCTCCAGTAAAAGTCTTTCGCGATTATTCCATCTCGTTCACGTCGTACAATGTGGGCGAAGTATCCTAAAAATAAATTGGTACTAGCGATTTCAGACTGAAAATAGACAATGAAAGATTCTCTGTTGAATGCTCACGTTGTCGTTAAAACCTCAAATTTAGTGATTTCACGTCGCCGTCTCGCAAAGAACCGCAAAAATATGAGCTAAAATCCATGCCGCACGTGCAGCACGATTATTTATGCTCTTTTAACCAATGATATCATTGTTTTCTGGCGTTTTCGTCGCCGTCGTCGTCGTAGATCTTAAGCTCCCTAATTTCGAGACTGCTGCACGTCATTCCGCATGGCGAGCATGTATCAAACTCCCAAGAATAAAATTGGTACGAACGGTGTGGATGTTTGGAGGGAAAATCGAAAATTTATCATCAGGTGTTCGCATCCTCCACAAAACCTGAAATCGGGTCATTTCACGTCGTCACCAGAACGAGAGCGGCAAAGAAACGTGCCAGATTGTAAAACGCACGTGCGGGGCGAGAAGAACAATTGTTTTTGTTAATGAAGCCTGTTGTTTCATGGCGTTCTCGTATAGCCGTCTTCGTCTTCCTTGCTTGAGCTTCCCGTTATTAAACGGACGCACAACGAGGTGGAATACACTAGTTTCATTTTCTTACAGGTTAAGGGCTGAAGAAAACAGCTCCAATAGCCAATGGTTACAAAGAGCGTTACCAAGGTGTCAATTTTATTTCGTTGAAGAACAGGAAATCGTGTACAAATAGGCCTCGAATACGATTTCAACGTCACTGACATTTGAAAGATTAAACAACCTGGAAAATGAGTCCAAATCCCAGACACAATTCTGCCAGGCGGACTCATACTGCAACTCAGCTACCTGGAAGTGAAGTAAAGTGAAGTGAAGTTATGCGCCTCGATGATCCTTCTGGACAAATTCACACTGCTGTTAGGGTCGTATTGCGAGAAAAGGGGGACCGAATCTGTGACCCTCCCACCGCTAGTTCGGATGCATTAACTATCGAATTCGTGGAGGAGAGAGAATGTTCACTTAACGAAGATTTGTGGAAAGCACCCATGAGCCCACCCTGCTAACAGAGTCTTTCTTGACGAGAAAGAAAGGACTCCGCAGAAATCGTGTTAAGTCTTTATTGAGTATGCGCAAGCCGTTGCTTGGAGACAGTTTCAAACCCACGCCAAGTCTCGATCGCACTCCAAGACGCCATGTTGATTTTCGTACTTAAGGCTCGATTTTCACCTTCGCGTTGTCAAAAATATGATGCGCGCGTTGGCTAAACCGGTTTAACCGGAGTGACTAGCCCAGAAACTTGGGCTGCGGCGACTTAAAAGACTTGACACGTTTTCTGCAGAGCCTTTCTTTTTCACCCTCTGACGAGTTTTAGAGAGGATCTGCTCGCAGGGTGCCAAGAGCCTCATAGATAGCAATTTCAGTCTACATTGTAGCAAACAACGGATGTACATAAAACTGTATACGAAGTAATACAGCTCCTTGCAGATACGGCGGCCATTTTGCTTCAATTTTTTCGAAAAACATTATGGGATGCTCAGGGTGCAAATTAATATGTATTTGCCCCCGTGGCATCCCATAATAGCTATTTGAAACAAAAGAAATAAAAATGGCAGGCGTATCTGCAAAAAGGTCTATTTCACGAAAAGTGTAGAGCGACTAAAGGCCAGCGTTCAAAAGATTTATACATTTGCAGTAAACAAGTGTGACACAAACCCACGAATGCACCACATTACAATACATCGTGACAATTCCACGGTCGAATTCATTTTACACTTACCAGTATGCTAGAGGAGCTGGTAGATCGCATGAACCAAGAGAATATGATGTATTTACTATTCTACAGTCTCATGACAATTTGATCAAACAAGAGATACAATAAAAGGCTTACTAATTTCGTCTTCTCGCCGATCGCTACTTTAAGTTACAGCAGCGATTAAAGTCAGAAAGTGGCCACTTACGTTCAGAAATGCACATAATTAGCTCCACGCCCAATTTTGACGTCCAACTTGAAGAGAGCATTTGGGGGACACTTTGTGGCGTTAATTGTCTATTTCGAGACAAGAGAGATGTTGGCTGCCATTGATTCCCGAATGGTGATCAATGTTAAGCCCTGTTGGACAGGGTTAGTTGCTGGATGGGTGACCTCCTAGGAATAACCCTTGCCGTACGCTTCCCGTGGAGAAGGGTTGGCGTAGTGATGAATGCACTCGCATTCCACCAATGTGGCCTGCAGGGTCTTCGCGGACTCGACGTCATAAGTAGGTTGAGCTTGTTGTTGATTCTCTACTCTGCTCCGAGAGGTTTGCCCCGGGTACTCCGGTTTTCCCCTCTCAAAAACCAACACTCCAAATTCCAAATCGATTTGGATTAGCGGGCCGCAAGTTTGAAAGCTGTGATAGGTTATTGCGTCTCCCTCTCTAATAAAAAAGCTATTATTATAGAGCGGTTTTCAATCGAGTCTCGGAAGTAATTAGCCAATTGCTTTGGTTTCGCATTACTTCACTCAGTGATTGGTTCAAAGTTCTCGCGCCACTTTTTCAACCAATCGAAAGTGAAACCAAAACCAATCGTGGCTCGCGCGTGCACATTTTCCCGCGCTTTGTGTCAGCTACGTGAAATTACTTCGAGTTTTGATTGGTTTACCGTACTGTCTCTGTCTTTTTTGATTGGCCAAAGTAATTACTTTGGTTTTGCCTTTACGACACTCCATGAAACACGCTCTAAATCCGCGTGCATCTAATTATGGGCATTTCTGGACATATCTGAAAGCGATACTTGCCTCGGCTGTTGCTTGTGAATTTTCTGATGATAGCCCTTTCAAGTAAATTCTCATTACATGGTCCAAACCAAAGTTTTTCATCGACTACAAAAACAAACGAAAGCAATGTCATAAGAAACGACTGCGGATCAATTTCATGAAGGAAATGATAAAAATGAATAAATTGTTTGCGCCACCTGCAAAACTCCAGTTTGTGACGAAGCACAGAGGTTCTGCATTCGAAGATCGCAAGCTCCTAAGAAGAAAATAAGAGAGGTTGATATTTAGGTAGTGCGCATTTCAACGGCATCGACCACAGTTAAACTGCAACTTCGACAATTGTAGACTTACTGCTACTGCTACATTCACTGCTGCTGCTGCTACTACTACTACTACTACTACTACTACTACTACTACTACTACTACTACTACTGTACTTACTAACAACAATGTTAAATTGTTTTCATACCGAGAGCTTTGTCCCATGCATGTTCATGCATGTAAGTCCTTATGCGCGAGTCCACATCAGCCAGCCTCCCAGCCCCGGCTCCATACACGCTGTCCGGCTCACCAATGGCTGCATAGGCCTCGAGAATAAGAGTCTGGTAACTAGTGCTCAAACTCCCATCACCACTTTGACTTGTGGCCACTTCCATGGTTAGGGTTTGACTGTTTGATGCGAGAGAGATGGACACAGAAGAATCTGGCTTGGATCTGCGAAACGACAACAGTGGAATGTTAATCTTCTTTGTAAATTGTTTTTCCGCTATAAATACGATTTCAAAGACTTCACTGGGGCCCTCCTTTTAAGCCCTGGCCAAACTATCGAACAAAGTTGGATCTCACATGCAACATTGTTGGATGTAAATGTTGAGGTAGTGGCAAAACACTATCCAACATTGCTTGACGAATTCAAGTTCAAGCTGGCGCTAAATTTGAAAATATAGCGTAGCGTTTATGCGACTGGAGCTGTTTGAGGACGGAAAGGACGTATTCAAACCAGGAAAAACCAAAGAATGGTTAAGAGAACGTGTAGAAAAGGTTATGTTCTTTGCAAGAGACATCCGCGTTTAGGAGATTATGATTATGAGCTCGAATCAATTTGCAGGAATTTTAAACGCTATTGAACCAGACATCTCAGAGCGATAGTGATTAAGGAGCCTAACAGTGTCCCACACACATTGCCTTGCTTCCTACTCGCTGATCAAGGTTTCTGGCTGTTCATCAACAACCAAGACGTCCCATTGGTCCTTGCCCGCCATCTCTGTTGCAAATGATGCTAGAAGCCTAGGCTTGAGAATAAGATAGTGATTCGTTATTGGCTAGCAGCGCGAACGTGACTCGATTCAGGACACAACTTCGTTGAAAGAGTGGCAAAACACTGCAACATTGTTGGGTGGAGGAGAATTGTTGGTTGTAATGTTTGATCAAAAGCAATTCCATCCAACATTTGATCGAACAAAAAATGTAGCACGAAAATCTTCCAACATGGACGGCCAAATGGTCGAACAATGTTGGATCGAGCAAAGTTGGAGCCTTCAATCCAACTTTTTTCTATAGTATGGCCAGGAATTTAGAGTGAGCTTTTATAATGGTCCGAATTTCCGAAGATCATCCCTATCAAAAAGAAGACTGGAACCAAAAGAGAAACTCGTATAAACCCGAAACAACTTCTCTCTCCACATATTTGAGTTGGGTTTTGATATCCTGAAGGAGGATCTGTTGTTCAAAATAATTCAGTAGCATTTCACAAAATTACAGAATGTGCTGTTAAAACAACTTTTTTAGCTAGAGCATACCCTGCGAGTAGGCTCTATCTTTCTAGCTCGCCCCGCGAATTTGGTTATTTAATGAGATAATTGGATACTCCTAGCTCGATAGCCATAGCACAGAGGACACACCACAACATCGGAAACTTCATGCCCTACTCCTTGCGAATAGTGTGTGGATTCTTATGTTACGTTCCACAGGGTTATGAGCATTGAAGAGGGCTGCCTATCGTACATATCCGAGAAGACTATAGAGTCTAACCATTTGCAGATGTCATTACAAAGGCAGCCTTTTCTTCTCAGTTATTTAAAGACCCTGAGTGTTGCCTGTGGTCGGGCCGGAGTTTTTGATCCTGCGACCTCCCGCAAGCCTGTCCAATGTTCAACCAACTGAGCCAACCAGTCAGCGGTTGTCGTATAAGTTGATCAACTCATTGAGGCTATTGGGACTGTTTTAGCAAAACGCTGAGTTTCTCAAGTCGATTAAAACCATTCAGTGTCAATGCCCTTTGTTCTTCTGTACGATGTCTCCTTAACAGTCAGCGGTCGTTTCTTGATTATCAATCCAGTGATTACTGTGAAGTGTTCATAGTCTGCAGTAGGGTTGATTGACCGCAGATTGTTCGCGTACCTAGTATTGAATAAGTCAAGAGTGTGGCCAGACATGTGAGTTGGCACATCAACATCCTGCACGGAATGGTGCCGTAATTGTCTAAGGTAGAAATCTATGTAATTTATTGTAGTGTAAGTAATCGTTAGACTTAATTCACTTCAAATAGTTCGCAATTTACGAGTACAATACACAGCTTTTACAATGCGCCATGAACTGTAACAGAAAGCCAGCTACTTACCTTTGAATATCAGCCCATATTTCAGTGTAGAGAAGAGCAGTAAAATACGCGGAGCATCTCTGAGCAGCTGAGGCGACTTCCAAATAGTCCAAATCAAGCCAGAAATTGTTGTCCCAAAGTGTGCCATGGCCTCGACCCCTCTTAGGTAAATCCTGCGTACGCAGGTACGTCACTACAGACAACATGGTGCGAACACTCTCCTTTTTCACTGTGAATGAGATGACACCAGCTCACAGATGGTTTTTAAACTGAGGTTTTGTTGAAAGAGCTAAAAATTTAACCCAGGCTTACCATGACCATCAAATTTTAATGAAAGGGTCCCACCGTTTTCCTATACTCTTTTCTGCTTGCGCAGGCCCCAATTACCTTATTAGGACAGCTTGCACTTGCAATGCAAGAGGACCTCGACGGGTTACCCGTCAGCCATGAACAGCCAGTGATTTATATATATATATATACTCGTCAGGCAAAACATCGAAAAGAAATTAATCGTTGGCTGTAAAACACTTGGTCGTAAAAGCTATTTTGAATAATAATTTTCTAAAATTTCAATTGCCAAGATAATTTGCTTATTTTGTGGTAGGGTAAAAAAAGCTGGTTTTCCTTTTCATCATCGCAAAAGATGTCTAAGAACATTAAAATAGTGCTATCAAGCAATCATATTAATCTTTCACCTTCAAAAAAAATAGGAAATTTAACCATAGTTAATGCATGGAAATGGTTATGAAACTGGACAAGATCCTTTGCTTCATGTTTTTGTCCGTATTTTTGGCCTTGACCCTGCACAAAACACAAGATTTTTCGAGAAGATAACCAATAAAATCCTTCGATTAAATTATGCGCAACTAATTTGCGAACCCGTGCGAAGCGAAAACAAAAGATTGTGCAGGGTCACGGTCAATTCAACATCGATTGCAACAACATTGTTCCCGCTTTTGAAAGTTCCAAGGTTTCCTAACCACTCCCTCGATTAAGTATGATTTAACGATAAGCTTTCTATGAAGAAAATCTAACAGAACCTCTAAAAAAGTATTAACTATTAAACTTCCACACAAATCTGGGAGTACGGTTCCTCCCTTAACCATCATTACAACCACAAAGACAACATTAGTGTATGCGAACAGTTCGTAACATTTATCTCCCTACCACGTATTCACGTTCGCTTATAATGCAGTTCATCCCATTACCTCCAAACGTTCCACTTGTCTTTACAGATGATTGTTCAGCAATGTTAACAGGAGAACTCGCTCGACTGGCCATGACACTTACTCCGTTGCAATAACTGAAGAAGTTTCTGAATTGCTCTGACAAAGTCGTCCTGGAAGCATCATCTCCACGCTCCAGAATGTTGTGGGTAACGTAAGGAAATACGCGTTCGGCAAACTCCACCTAAAAAGTACAGAACAATGGCTCATAGCTGCTACCTCCATTTTTTTCTAGGTGGATATTATTACATCGCATGGAGGCGACCAAGAGTCAATAAAATGTAAACACTAACTACCTATTTGCAGCAACGCAGTTTGCGTGAGGGTTACTTCAGAGTTTTGCAATAAAGGCTTATTTAAAGGGATACTGAGAAGAAAATATCACAGCCATTGTCGAGCTTACATAATAGGCCTTAATTTAAGTCTCCGATGGGAGAATATAACAATTGCGATTCTAAGTTAGTGTTTTTCCAAAGTATACAAGCAACCTTCCCATTCGATTTCCGCTCACAAGTACTGTTTGTCATAGCAACTTTAATCTTTTGTACTAATAACGGCAGTTTAATTAATTGTGATTAGAAAAATATGTAGTAGTAAACCTTCAAAACAAGGGACTTAGTGATATTTCAGTGGGGACACTTCGTGACATTTATCATACAGAGCGTGCAGCTCGTTTTCCAACATTTCTGGACCCAACTGATTTTCCCGCGCTCTGTGCCGACCGCATGCATTTTCTTTACGTTATTGTCTGCGTGTGCAGTGATAAAACAAAGTTATTACTTCGGTTTTGGTCACGCCTGGCACCACAATTTTCCCCAAGCCAGAGCCTGACTATGAAAGCCCTATATAATGGCCTGGCTTTCACACTTCCCCTGGGACTCATGATTTTGGAAACGTATCTTTCCATTTTTGTGGTTGTTCCGGTACACCTTGACGGCGAAAGATGGCTACTGCTCACACCATGGGAAAGGAATTTTATCAAACTGTTTAACTGAAGTGGGCGCGGCAGTCAGTCAATAGGGAGCTTACGAAACGACGACGCCGACGGCAACGAGGACTTCATTTAAAAATAGGAGTTCGCGTTATTTATATCACTAAGAAACTATTTCATGTCGTTTCGCGTTAAAAATGTGTAGTAACTGTCGAGGAATTAAACTGGTATGAGTGGGTTGGAAGCGTAGAGAGAGAACTGAAAATTCATCGTCATGTGCTAACGTCCTCCACAGAACCTTGAATTTGGTCATTTCACGTCGTCATTTAGGAGATGACGGCAAAGAAATGTACCAAAATGTAAAACGCACGTGCAGAGCGCGCAGAGCCATTGTTTTTGCTCACTAAACCTATTGTTTAGTAGCGTCGTCGTTGCCGTCGGCGTCGTCGTTTCGTAAGCGCCCTAATAATTCGGGCACGTTCCACAGCTCGGTGGTTTCGGAGTAGCTCAGTGGTACAGCACCCGAACTAGTAATCGAAACGTCGTAGGTTCGACTCCCACAAAGGAGCACTCAGATGCTTCCAAGTCGAGTCAGCACTGATGAATACATCGCTTTTACAGCCGATTTAAATTTGCTTTAGCCTGCAAGTAGGCTCTTCGGTCAAAATATAAGAGCTTCGTGACTAGTTTCGGAAGGTACCCAAGCCCCTATATTTCGACCGCGCGCCATTTCAACGGAAGAGCCTGCTTGCACGCTAAATTTGCATAGAAGCAATTTTCACTAATAACCGGAACAAGGCTTTCGTTTCGTTACTGCTAAAGTAGCGTTCAAAACTGCGATGATGTCAAAACTTACCTCGATTCATTGCCGCTGTTCAATTGTATGTCTTAAATACATTGTTACTTCAAGATTCAAGCCTGGTAACCATTTACAGTAATGTCCAAAAATGTACCAAATAGACCCTCCAAAATGGCGGCCGAAAATTCAAATAAGTTAAAATTAAAAACTAATACCAGAAATAGAAAGAGCACCTTTACTTAAGTAACCCTGCAAAGTTTCGGCATATCAGGTGTAATATCAGCTGAGAAAATGAAAGTTGAAAATGAAACATTTACAGACGTTTGTACGATTGGGGGTATGGCGTATACCCCCAGTCATACAAACGTCTTTAAATTTGTCAAATTTCAACTTACATTTTCTCACCTGATTTAACACCTAATAAGCTGAAACTTTGCAGGGTTAACAAACTAAAGGTGCTCTTTATATTTCTGGTATTAGTTTTTAATTTTAACTTATCGGTTTTTCATTCAGTTCAATTTTAACTCATTCACATCGGTCGCCGCCATTTTGGAGAAGGCATGGTCTATTAGATACACGCACAATTTCTTTTTTACATCCAACACGAAGTGTCCCGTTAAGTCTAAGCCTTTGCTACCAATTTCCAACAATAAGGTCCAAAGGGGAAAGGATAGCGTTATTTTTAGCTTAGGGTAAATGCAGCTGTTTTATCCTTATTTGAGGAACAGCATTTGGGGGACACTTTGTGACGCTTATTGAAATCCGCCTGCATCTAATTAGGGACATTTCTTGACATATCTGATCATTTATTTACCTTTGTACGACAGATGGGGGACAAAACAACCAGAACTTCGTCTTTGACCAGACCACTTTCGATCAACGCGCACACCAACTGTGTTATCCACTGTTCGTGGCTGTACTCTTGTCTCTCTAGTCCTGGTATCCATAACGTCGAGTCTTCTAAATTAGCATGAGATCCTTCGGTGGTTACCTCCATAGCGGATAAACCGGTGGATTGCTATGGTAAAATGATGATAAATATAGTTACGAAAGATAGAAGTTATCTTCCATCTTTCACCGGCTCCCATCTTTTGTTTATAACCCGCAATTCAAAGAAACATTTCTTTCACGGAAATAAATTAGTGACTCTTATTAGTGGCTGGCAGGGATACACTTCCAAGTCAGGAACAGTAACTTCAGTTCAAAGAGTGGCATACTTGGAATCACAGCATCTTTAGAGCAGTTTTCAAATGGTCGTCGAAAGAAATTACGCGACTGCAATTGCTACGCCGCTTAGTAATATCAACCAATGAAAAGGAAAACCAAAACCAATCGCGACTTCCATGCGCGATTTTTCCCGCTCTTTGATCAATTTACATGGAATTGCTACAAATTTGGATTGGTTCATTGCGCTCTTTGCACCTGCTGTGATTGGTCGAAGTAATTACTTTGGTATTTGTTTCAATGCTGTTTGTCTCGGTTTGAAAGCGAGTCTTGGTGATCAACTATTGAAAGGGAAATGAGTTTGATTTGCATAAAAATACGCAACTCATTTCCATTTGAATGGTTGTGCACCAGGAATCGCTTTGAAACTGAGGTATGCAGCAACTCGGAAATGGTCTATTGAAAACTGCTCCAACTGTCAAATACTTCGGTGCACGACAGGGATAGATGCTGATGGCATAGAGCAAAAAAAAAAAAAAGAGTCAAAATATAATAGATCACAAAACCTGACGAAGTAAGCACAGGCCTGAGAACAACTGTTGTTCAAGTTAATGGAATCGATTGATGTTTGGACAATTCGTGGGAAAGTCAAATAATCCGTGGATTTTCAGTTCGTTTAGTGGCATGATTGGTCAAAACAGACGTGATGCTATTTGATGGTTACGGTATTGGCTAAGAAGACTGTGAACAGCATATGCTGTGTTTTCATAAGCACTTAATTGGTCAAAAGTCTTCTAAACAGTCAGTTTTGTGTAATAGTTCTCTGTCCTGGTAAATAGGTAGGTAGGTCCTTTGTAAGTATAACTTTCAGATAGTTGTTAGCGAATACTACTCCGCAGTTTGTAAAAGTTAATATTTGGGAGTTTAAGACCTACGACGCGACGGCAACGAAAAAGTCACAAAATTTGCATATTTATGTGCAAACACAATAGCTTCGAACGCTCTGCACGTGCATTTTCCATTTTTGTACATTTCTTTCACGTTTTCGCCAACTCTACGACGTGAAAAGAATGAATAATAAATATATTTATTATTCAATCAAAATATTTCCCCGTTTCTGATTGGTTAAAACCACACGCATAATTCACCATAACCAGCTGCTGTTCACCAAATTTGGAAAGAAACTTCGTCATATTGAATCAATGACGTCAAAAGGGCAGCCCGCTGCAGATTATTGAACCGATGACGTCAAAATGACGTCAATAGTGCAGCCCGCTGCAAATTATTGAACTGTTGACCGAAAAAAGCTGGAGACGTGATTGTGTTATTTTTGTTCAGCAGAAAAATGGCTGCGAGTAGGTTTAGAAGTTTGAGCGAAGAAAATATTTTGAATGAATAATACAGCAATTATTGAATTCGGATTTCGTAGAATATGAAGAATTCTGCAGATCTCGGAGGATGTTATCCACCTCGGCCTTCGGCCTTGGTGGATAACACCCTCCTCGACCTGCACAATTCTTCATATCCTACTCAGCCTCATTCAATAATTGCTAAATATACAACCCAACAAAATAGCTATAACTTTATTATCACAAAAAGTCAAAAACTTGCCCGCTTTTTCTTGGATGGTCTGAAAGGTTCCAAATACCACAAGAGCTGTTCGAGTTTCCATTCCCCAAACTTCTTCAAGAGTGTAGCGCCAGATTCTGTGGCAAGAATCTTCTTCAAGCAGGATGCAGCAGCTGTCACTACTTCTACTCTGCATTAATAAACGCAAAATTATTTGCTTATATTAAAAGCTGTTTTAAAATTTGCTCTTTTCATTAATTAAATGGTTTAAAAAAATAATCTTTTCCCCGTCGAAATGACAAAAAGTTGTCAAAATGATAAGAAAAGGCAAGTTTCAGAGCAAAAATTCAATTAGGGAATTCACAAGAGCAGAAGTCTCGATCTGCGATGGAATGCGGTCTATCATTTTTAGGTACATTATCTATTTTTAGGCAGGCAACTGCTAGATTTTCGCGGGAAAAAAAATGTGACGGTGTAGCGATATATCTTGTTTACAAACACTGACGTCAAATTCTTTTGATATTCAAATTTGCCAACCAAAGAACAAAAGAAGTCATTGTTTCAACAGCCAATTAGGTTTAGGTTGGTATATTAATAACGATGGGTGACGTCACGAGAAAAATCGTTATTGTGATCCTTGCACGATCCATGATTTTGCACTAATTACAAGTAAAAGGCCATTTCCGAGTTCATGTCTGCCTCCTCTTCAAAGCGAGTCTAGGTGCGACGTTTTTCTTATGAAAATTAGTTTTCATTTATATGTTAAGTAGAACTTATTACACAATCACAAAAACTTCGCACTTAGACTCGCCTTGAAGAGGAGGCAGACATGAACTCGGAAATGGCCCATTCCCTCGTGCGGCTACAGGGCATCATTGGTCATCACGCCCAATCTGATTGCCATAATATGGCCGCACCCATATTCTAAATTTAGATAATACGGTAAACTGATGTAGGGTTAAGGGCTTCTGACAAGAGTTGCTAGCAGTACAAAAGATATCGTTGACGTCACCTATTGTCATTAATGTACCAACCAGGGTCCCATTGGCTGTCGAAACAAAAGGGTTTTTTTGTTCCTGTGGTTGGCAAATTTGAATAACAAAAGCGATGTTTGTAAACTGATATCTTCCCTATTGTCAATTCACTCACTTTTTGTCGATGAGGTACGTACTCAAGAGGCATACAGTGGTAGCGTTCCTTTGTGTCACAGAATCACAGGAAAATGTCCCAGGCATAATGGAAATGAAATCTGCATTTTAAAAACAGCAAATAATAAAACAAAGACTCCAACCTTTGCGCAGGTACAGCTGTAGGAGCTGTAGGAGAACAATTCAGCCATAAAACAAGGAGTCCTTTACCTTGGAGAACGATACATGTTTAACTACTCGTAGCTGTGAGAGCGGTTTTCAAATCACCTTTATCACTCGGCGGCCATTTTGGAGTCCTTGGGGAATGAAGGCTTTGTCTTTGCATTGTCTTTGCCCGTCCAGCCTCACATTGAATGAGAGGTTCGAAGGGCAAAATCTTTTGTTTGGACATTGAGTGATATGGGTCTATTCGGTGTCGAAAGTAATTAGCGAATTGCTTTGGTTTTGCATTTACTTCACTCAGCGATTGCTTGAAAGTTCTCGCGCCATTTTGTCAACCAATCAGAAGTGAAACCAAAACCAATCGTTGCTTGCGAGTGCACATTTTCCCGCGCTTTGTGTTGGCTACGTGTAATTACTTGGAGATTTGATTGGTTTACTGGATTGTCTCCGTGCTATTTGATTGGCCAAAGTAACTACTTTAGTTTTGGTTTTACGACACTCGACTGAAACTCGCTCTAACAGAGGTAATAGCGAAGGAAAGACTTTGCCCTCGGCTGGCCAAGACATGAGTGTTCGTCTGACAACCGTCTATTGCCAAATGTCCATCACCCAAGAGTAAGACCTTGTCCCCATCAGCGTCAGAAAAGTGTCTATTCTTAAACAAAAGTCGCGGGAAATGAAACAGTTGACCAAATCGGCTAACTCAACGATATACCTAAATCAAAACCTTTGGGAATAAAACGTTTTGTTCCAGGTATTTCCATATCACTTTTATGTGAATGCTACATTATAACGAAAAACAATACACGAAGAATCTTAACCCCGGGCGACTTGAATTGGGTGCAACATTGAGTTAGCCTATTAGGTCAATAGACCTTTTTGCAGATACGGCGGCTATTTTGATTTCTACTGTTTCGAAAGACATTATGGGATGCTCAGGGGGCAAATTAATATATATTTGCCCCTGGGCATCCCATAATAGCTATTCGAAACAATAGAAATCAAAATGGCCGCCATATCGGTAAAAAGGCCTATTGGTTATACACCTTATTCCAAAATGGCCGCCATTCTAGTATTCTTTTGTTTCCATTCAAATTGGCCCTTATGGCCTCGTTCAAGGTGAAATATCTTTTTAAATTTTATGTTTGAAAGCGAGGCCATAGGGGCCAATTTGCATGGAAACATGGCAGCCATTTTGGAATAAGGTTTATTTCCCGCAAAACATTTGGTTTGGTTTTCGGTTTAAAAATCGACACTTTTCTGACGCTTCTGGCGGCAAACGTATACCAGATTCTTACTCTTGTTAATGTGCCCATAACCTAAAAAGTTTTATTTTCCTATTTGAAAGTACATATTAAAAAATGAACTTTGGTGAAAGAATTTTTCAATTCCAGCGAGAGGCGAATTTTCTACAAAGACTTGAGCGAGTGGTGTGCCAAAATGGCGGGCAATTTGAATGCCACTAGAAAATCGTAGAAAATTCGCCTCTCGTTCGAATCGAAAACTTCTTTCTAAAAAGTTAATTTTTCGATATGGAAAATAAAAATTTTCACGTTATGGGCACTTTAAAGCCACGGACTTTTCATCTCAAAGTCCAGTCGTCTTCCAGAGCCAGTTAGGCAAGTTTGTTCCATGAACCCCCGTCAAATTCATTCCTCGTTACAAATGCAACAGTACAGCTTGAACGAAGGTGCATTTTGATTACCTTTCTTTTTGCAACCCAGTGAAACGGTTTCTAGGTCTACAGCTCCTATTTCACCCAAGCAGTTTGCCACTTCATATTGTACAGCTTTTGTCCGGTCATCTCCGCAATGGGTTAGCATGGATGCCAACTTGATGAGGTCGCGTACAAGCTCAGCGATGGTGCTGGGTGACAGTTTGTTGATTGTGACTACAGAAAAACAAAGAAGAATGCTTCTATTAATTATAACCGTCCTCCTTAAAACGACATCCGCCAGTTCACAGAGCTCGTCAAATTATGTCTAATAAAACATCTTTTCTGTCAGGACTACTTTATCCTCAAATTATGAAAAATAAAAAAAAAATGGCATGTTTCCTTCCTTTTGCCATCAAGGAACCTGCGGTAATGTCAAACATCAAGGGTTTTCAAATTTCTTTTACACAAAGATCCAAACACTTCTCGAAGACTTTTCCAAGGCTTTTAAAGACAATATCTATTCATTTAGGGCACCGTACGAAAAAAACGACTCAGACAAAAGGACTCTTTTTGCCACAAAACCAATCGTGTCTAAGAATTCATCTGTGATCAGTTTTTAAAGAACAATTTGCAAATCATGATATTAAAGGCAACAACAGGTTAATCCTACAAAACTTCCAACTAACGTTGTAAAATTTATTAATAATTCATGAGGGTGCAAACTAATCCCAGCACAGTATTCAGATCACATGTACACAACTGTAAACCCCAATACAAATCAACTGAATTATTAAACAGTAGAATTAACTTTTGATACAAACTCCTGCTCAGCTAATTAGTATTCATTAACTTTTGATACAGACCTCTACTGATTAAAATAACAATACTTTGCCTATCGGCTCGCCATTGTAAACGCCCATACAGATCTCCCGCTCATATTTTATTTACTAATTACCTTCTGATCTCTCAACAGGATTGATTAATTGGTCCTTATTTTTAGTAATGGAATGTCTAAGAAGCCTCAATCCCTCAAGCCTGCTCAACGGCTCCGAGCTTGAATCTGCTTGAAGAAAATGGCTGATTTCCTATTTTGAAGAAACATAACATCATTAACCTCTTACTAACCTCACTTGCTCGGGACCGAACTGGAGAATATTGGCCCGAGGTCGTAGTAGAAAAAACGGCCGAAGGCCAGTAAGGTCCTGAGCAGGTGAGGTTAGTAAATTGTTAAGTACTAGGTCACGCAATTTTGGTCAATTTCAGCACTGATCGAATGGTCATAGAATTGACTAAAATATCAAAATAACTGTTCAAAACTATAGAAGAACTCTAACAAAACACAGGGAAGCCAAGAAGGGACATGGATAGACAAAACTGGAGAGGACTGAAATGGATTGAATTTGGGTAAATTTGAAAAACGTCGGCCCACCTTTTTTCAAATTTATATCAGTCTATATCGAAATGTCATTTACACAGCTGGAAAATCATTCTCAGTTGTTATGTGGCCGTGATTTTGCAAATGAAAGACTTTTGCTCTGCCAATTTGACGTTTAGAGCTCAAAATTAACGAAATTAAACAAAATTACCTAAAATAGCGTGACCTAGCCCCTTTAAGCGATTGAATAATTATCCGGTAGGTGAATGTTTGTAATCTTCGTCTTCTATCAGCGAACTTACATGTAAATGTTGTGTTACATTGTAAGGTACTGTAATATTTGGAGTGAAAGGTTTTCGTTTAAAAACCATGTAGTACATACTGTAGTAAAGTGCCACGATTTATCCAATGAACTTCTTTTGATGCAATGAAAAAGAAAAAAAAACACCTTAAAAATACACTTAAAAGACCTTGTCGGATCTATGGCCATTGGCGTACCTCAGCTAACGATGATCGGTTTTTCTGTGTATCACTGTAACACCTGTTAATATGTTTAAATTTAGCTGTGTCAGGAAAAGGATCAAGACAACCGATTGCTTCACGCAGATCATTGCTCGAGTCAACAATTAAGAAATTCAGCAACTGCAGAGCCTAGAAAAGAAAATCAAGGAATTAGCGCTTCAACGTTCGTATTACCAGGAGTTTTCCAGGGTATAAACAAAAGAACTCCAAGGCCTCAAACTTGGAAATTTCACATCATTTTTCCTTCAGAAGAAGTTATTTTTTAAGTCAAAGTGTATGCAGAGAAACTTTTCTCTGTTCTCTCATTCGCTTTTTCCTTAATATCTAATTTATTGTCAGTAAGCTTTAGCTCCACAGCAACTTTCTTATTTACAACAGATTTTTTTGGAAAAAAACCATTCAACTCTTTTTTTTAATACTACAACTAGTGTTAATGGTATAAATTCAAGGAATTCTCCAGGAGTTGATGCCAAAATTGAATTTTCAAGAAGTTTACCAGGGCCCTGGAAAAACTTTTCAAATACCCAGGAGTTTTCCTAGACACCAATGTTTGGATAGTAGTGGAGAGTATGGATAC
>NC_090888.1:65245434-65262934 GCF_036669925.1 Montipora capricornis | reverse complement strand
AGCAGCCGCAATATGGTCCATGTCTCGTGTCGGAACACAGCACCACAGAAGATTTTAATTAGCTGTATAGTCGACTTTGATCAGGGAGGAAAACGGGCGCGGAGTATCCCGAGAAAGCGCTTAGGGAGCTTAAGCACGCAACGTTTTTGAGACGCGGGCAGCAACCGCAAGTGAGCTGTTTTTCCTTTTAACTTGTCTGCACACAATCACATCTTTATTGCTAAGTATTTTTTCTCCATTAGAGATGATTTAGTTTAAAAATCTGGGAAACACTTAGTACTACTGTCCTGTCATGCGAAATGTTCACTTGCGGTTGCCGTCCGCGTCTCAAAAGCGTGGAGCGCTTAAGCTCTCTACTATCGCAGGAGAGGAAGGAATGGTTCATGACCAATGCGCTAGCGTGACTCCCCAGAGTGTGCAGCACGGGGTATTCCCGGACTATCACCCATTCAGGTATCAACCCCGTCCAACAGGACTTAACTTCGAGGGACAAACGGAAATAGTGGTTTCCTCCAAGAAATTAAAGATTCAGAGAGGGTTTTAACAATTTGTGGCACGCAGCTGTTACAGTGTTATTTAGGTTTACAGGATCCCCTAGAAGAGAGAACGGACAGACCACAAGAAGAGCTGTGAAACGGGACATACTCTTGATAGTCCTTACCTGAGCCGGAAGACTTCAAAGTCTAACCATTTGTAGATATAATTACAAAGGTAGCGATTTTCTCCTCGGTTAAGTTATTATACCCTGCAGTGCTGGCTCTGATCGAGGTTCTAATCCCCGACCCCCCGCGCGGCAGAATACCCAACTAAATGCGGTAATCGGTCGGCAGTTGAGAGGCTAAACCTACAACCTGTCCTTTTGTTCTAAGACGATTAAAGTCTGGGCAACTTTCTGATCTCTGAGTGTTGGTCTGGCTAAAAGTTTAACCCAGTCCTTCACTCGGTAGACTGACGTGTCATCTCATCATCAGTCCTGTGCAAGCTGAAAAGGTGGCTTATCCAATCAATTTTGTTTTGGTTTCCGTACTTGTTTCTTATTGTTATACAAGGGAAATACTAGCCTACCAGCAGGCTCTCTGAGGGACTGGGGTTGGGGGTAAAGAGAAAGCAGAGAGAGAGGCTGCTTGCAGGCTAGGGAAATACACTCACTTAGTAAACTGAGATATGTCCGATCCCTCTGATGGTGGATCGTACATTCGCAAAAGCAGACTGACAATCAGCTCATCAAACTTCTTGGCTAAAATCTTGTCACAAACCTGCAGTAATAGTCAAGTTATTAATAAGACAGGGTGTGACATAATCAAGACGTCAGTATGGTTTGTAGACTGCAAGCAGTCCTTTTTAAGTTAGTCGAGCCACCCGGCTTTGTCACGCAAGCGAGCCGAAGAGCCGAGGGGAGAATGGGAAGATAGCGTCGCCCTCTCCCCACTCTTCCTTCGGCTTGCTTGCGTGACTAAAGAGGGCGGTCCGACTGACTGAGAAGGGACTGATAGCAGTCTTAATGGTTTGATAAACCATAGCACATCTATTTAAAGTTTTGACCACACTGTTAGTGACTGAAGATCCTCGCAGGATGCATAGTAGCGGGTGGCTGTAAGTAGAGTGACCAGGAACAAAATGGCACAGCTCCGTCAAACCTTCCTGCCTAACTCCAAGGAAGATACAAAGGAATGTGCAGAAATTTTCAAAAGTGACTCATGAAACTTTCTTCTAATTGGTGAACTTGAACAAAGAAGTCGGCCTTCCTCAACGAGTCGTCGCTGAGAAGTCTGGATTATTTCCAGCCATTACCGCGCTTCAAGCGAAAATGATTGAGATTTTTCCCTTCTTTTCTTTTCTTTTCTTTACGGAGAACTCATGTACCATGGCAAGTTGCAAGTAGGAGACGAGCCGGCGACGCTTTTACCTTAGATAAAGTGATGATTTTGTTTTTCAAGAATTGTCCTTTTTTACATATAAAGGGAAAATAAAACATCGGAAATAAATAAATAAATAAATTAATTAATTAATTAATTAATAAGTTTGAGACTGTTGCCACTCCAAATATCCTAGGTGAAATTTTTCCCTTCTGATAACGACCCTGACTACGTCAAACAAAACTGGTTAAAGTGAAAACGATCTATCCCAATAAAACATGAAATAAAATAAACTTACTTCGTGAGTGAGAATGGTGACAAGATAGTCATGACTTTTTCTAGCCTGTGCACTTTTCACTGGCTGTTCGCTTGACGAAGTTAAATCCAGTGCATCTGTTCTGCTCTGAGAAGCAAACCATGGTAACAGAAAAGCAGTTATGTGGCAATAGCTGTCTACAATGAACTCAGTGCAATCGCCATCGGGATTGATTTGTTTGGCAAACAATTCAAGAGATTGCTGAATAGTGCTTGGTCTTGATACTAGATTTGCCAGGATAGATCGATGATGACACCTGCAGACACAATTTAAATCAATTGTTCAAGGGGGGAATAACTTTCTCCAGTGGACAAGTCACTATCCAGACTTTTAAACATACTCCATGTTGAACTTCGTACAGGGTTTCCTTATATCGGCTTAAAGAGTGCACATTCATGGTTACATGAGCAAATACTGAAACCTTTGCAAGGAATGAAAATGTCGGATAGTGACTTGTTAACCGTATTATGCTATTCAGTCTTTGAACTACTGGAGCCAGGTTATTACTCAAGCCAGAACATAGGTAATCACTCCACTCACTGGAAAAATTCGACGATCGAGTTGAAGTCCAGCATCTGACAAGGGAAATCAGTCATCTTGAAGCCTTGATTCAGCCAGTTATCGATGATAAATTCCAAATGGCTCTCCACATAGGCAGCTCTTGAGGCGTAACCGAGTTCACTGGCCAGTTGACCAAGCACCTGGTGATGAATCAGCGATAGGCATTAGGGAGCCCAAGCCGACGACAAAGTTTGACAAGAACGAAAAGACACAAAGCAAAAGGTTTCACTGAACAAAACCAATGGCTTTGCATGCGCTGCACGTGCGTTTTGTATTTTGGGACATCAGGGACCTTGACATCTACGACGCGGTCGTCAACGAGAACGCCACAAAACAACAATGGCTGCGATCACACTTAAAGTGCTAGTGTGATAGAAAAATCACTTCCTTTTTTCCTTCAGATTGTGAGAGTGTGATCGCTTCACACTTGACTGGCAAAAATTTTGAGCTTTGATTTTTATTTAAAGATTGTTTACTTTCAGTGTAAGTTTTGGACTTCAAGGTCCACCATTACTCACGTTCCAAACTGACCGATTGGACATCAGAGGGTTGGGATCTAGGGAAAAGTGACGTCATTGACTGACTAGCTTAAAATTTCAGCGTGTAAACGCAGCTTATTATATATGCAAAACACGAATTTGAAAGTCTAAAAGCCCGAAACTCTCGTGCTGCATATTAATTCAGCCGCTTACACACGCATTGCATTCTTAACCCATTGAGTCTTGACGTCATTTTCTCCTCGATCCAGCTCTCTCAAGACTCCACCATGAAATAGGAAAATTGCAGTGAAAATAAACAGGTGACTTTTTTAAATCAAGGCTTAAAACTTAGGTCACTTACAGTTAAGTTGACATAGTTTTGAAATTCAAAGAAAAATAAAATCGATTTTTTTGGTCATAGTAGCACTTTAAACGAAACACTGGTGTTTTGAATCCCTAGGGGAACACTCAACAATAGAACTTGAAGTAACACTAGTGTTAACTCCTTAAAGCCGGTTTACACGCTACGATTTGTCGCCCCGATCTGTCGGCCCGACAGTGTCGGGACGCGAATCTTACGTGTATTTTGACACCCGATCTTAAGGCCCGACGTCAGTCCCGACGTGAAGAATGTCTAGTAGCCCTCGTTCTTTTTTAAAGCGGTGTTTTACTCCGCATGCGTAGTGAATGCTACGGCGAAAACAAAATGGCTGACGAGCACAACGGTTTTTGGTCGCTTTATTCATCAACAGCAGCAGCAACAACGTCATTACTGTTACTTGCTGCAGCATTATCAAGAATCAAAAAGAGAGGAAGAAGGAAAACACGATGTGCTTGGGTGAAAAATTGGCATTGGGCCGAAGCCGGGGCTTTTCACCAACTTATGTCATATCCAAGTTGTTCGTTCAGTGATTTGGCTACATGCGTTCTCGCAATCTCTCTTTTGTTCTTGCCATGATACTCTTTATTCCCCTTGTCATATAGACACGGATATTTAATCCATTCCGCTATCAGCAGGGAGATTTCTTTCTCTTGGAAACTGCGCGACTTTGGCCTCTTCAGAGTCTTCATGTCCGCCATTTTGATTACTTCTGTTTGGTACGCATGCTCTTTTCTCAAAAATTTGATTGACATGTCGGCTTCTCTGAAAGTGTCGGCCCGACTCGACAAAAATCTGTTGCACTGCAACAGATTTTCTGAATCGGGCCGATTTCGTTTTCACGAATCGGCCTTAAGATCGGGTGTCAAAATACACGTACGATTCGCGCCCCGACACTGTCGGGCCGACAGATCGGGCCGACAAATCGTACCGTGTAAACCGGCCTTTAATGAGACCGCAACCAATATCATTGGTTAACTGAAAGAGGAAAAATGATCGTGCTGCACGTGCGGCACGTATTTTGAACATATTCGTGCGGTACTCTGCACAACAACTATGTGAAATCACCAAATTTGCGGTTTTGACGACAACGCGAGCGCACAAGTATAAATCCTTCATTCTCGCATATTTTTACTCTGAAACCGCTCCTACCAATTCATTTTTAGGATACTTTGCCCAGAGTGTACGACGTGAACGAGATGGACTAATGGTGCAAAACGCACGATAGTGCAAAGTTATATTTTGAGGTGACGTTTTCGTCGACGTCGTCGTCGATCGTAGGTCTTGAAGTCCCTATTTCTTCACTGCTGACCTCCTGACAGGGACATGAAATGACAAAGTTTGAGGCAACATGGAGGACGCGAACACCTGACAATCAATTTACAATTTTCTTTCGAAAAATCTTCTCTTCTCATGCCAACTTAATCCCTGGAAAGATGGCACACGGCATTTTCTATGCGGAATGACCTGGAACAATCGCGAAATTATTAGAATAATGAGTGGATATAATTTTTTAAGACGTTCTGGTTCATAGCCGTCACAGTAAGCTTCTCGTTATTTCTTTCAAGGAGAATTTTGAGAAGATTAAACAGAGTGCTAAAGCTCCGCGCGAACGGCCGCAAAAACAACTCCCAATTGGGAGTTGTTGGTTCGGCAAATGTTGGATGGTGTTGGCAGTTGTGCGGACTCCCAACTATGTAAAGGCATGCAGTGTAATATGGGACGAATACGACCCATAAGACTTTGTAAACTTACAAATGCATGGCTATCTCCACGAAGACCATATGTAAGGCTCATGCGTGGCCCCAACAACAATAAAAGTGGCTGTTGTTGTTGTTGTTGTTGTCAACAATGTTGGATGGGCTGTGCAAACGGCTCCAACATTGATGCGCTACGCTTCGGTGATCATTGGACAAAACAAATGTTGGGAGGTTGACCAGTTTCAAACTCCCAATCTCGTCCTCATGCAGAGTCCGCTTTTCTTTTGACAGCACCAAGAACATGGACTCTGGCCACTTTCAAGGCAGAAGTCCTCAAATCACGGACTTCCGGCACGGCTATGAACGCTCAGAAATTTGAAACAACAGTGGTTGTCAACGGTTACAAAAATGGACCTTCACTGCGACTGCGCATAAATTGGAAGTGGCCAGAGACCGTGTTCTTTGGTGCTGACCAAAAGGAAAGTGGACTCAGAGGACGAGATTGAACAACTGCCAACAACACGCAACAACATATTGCAACAGGGAGAGCAAACGTACTCAACACAAAACACCCAACAGTGTTGCGTCTGTACGGGGCTTAAATATAACACAGCACTGATATCAAGGGAAAATCAAACTTCGGAGTTATAACAAAATCTTCCGATTTTGATTCCATCCTTTTCGATTAGTGCAAAAACCATATTGACGAGGTCATGGGTTCGAGCACCGCAGTTCAAATATATGAACAAGGTCGTGGGTTCTAACTCCGTTGAGACCACCTGATGTCCGTTAGAGACAATTGCTGAAGGATGGCGCCTACTAATTCAAAGGTATTTTTGCCCCGGTTTATGACTATGCAGGAAATGTTGATCTTAACAAGTATTATTGAAATCCAAAAAGAACATTGGGGGTAACCACGCATTTTTCAAAGATAATTGACGAATAACATTTGTAAAAAGCGTTAAAATACACAGCAATGTATATACCTTTTTGCAGATACGGTGGCCATCTTGATTTCTATTGTTTCAAATAGCTATTATGGGATGCCCAGGGGGCAAATACATGTTAATTTGTCCCCTGAGCATCCCATAATGTCTTTCGAAACAACAGAAATCAAAATGGCCGCCGTATCTGCAAAAAGGTCTATGGCGTTCTTTCTCAAAGTGAAGCTTACTTATCTCTCAAAAATGCATGGTTACCCCTAATTTTCTTTTTGGAAACCAAGTGTACATATCAAGATCTAAATTCTCCAGATAGTTTGAAACCGCGCAAAAATATCCCTGCATTAGCAAGCATCACCGATAGGAAACCCGAGTATCTCGAGATACGCAAAACGTATGCGCAATAACAATAGTTGGCACCGTCCTTAAATCGTCCAGTTAAGTGCAAGTATCACTTCTTCATTTCGTTCAATATACTCTATCATTCAAAAGCGATTCTGTCGATCACACTACTCTGCATAAGCTCTGTTACAAGTGAGTAAGAGCCACTGTATATGAATAAAAAGAAAACAACAACATAAGCGGAGAGATTCGCGAAGGGCGGTATTCTATTTAGTTCTGAAAAGTTCTACGACGATTTCACTGGCTTTGCGTTGCTCAACTCACGGATAGGTCAGAGTATGTAGCGCCAGTTTTATCGACTAAGCAAAATCAAACCACCGACTGTAAACTGGCCAAAACACAACTGAACAAACTTAACTCGTGCCATTTTACCTTTTTCACTAAATCCTTGTCCAAAAACTGTTCCTTGACGGCTTGGAACAGCAATGCAATAGCCCTCTTCTCGCAGATAGGGCTTACAAGGCAAATTTGCTTTAAGCAAGTCAACATTGAACTGGATCTGTTCACGCCCTCATCTTCGCTCTCTTCGTCCGTTAAAGATTCCGCCACGGTTTCAGTTAATGACTGCACAAGGATATGTGCGATATGTTCAAACATGCTGTATTGATGTTCACGAGGGGCGGGGACTACACAGCCCTCTGAGGTGTGTCTCACAAACAGCACAATGACAGCTGAAGCCATACGCGTTCTTATCAAGTGGCTGGAATCCCCAAGAAGCTTTGGAAATACCTCGCTCAAGGAAAGCGCCACAGATTCGTTTGCAGCTGAAAAACAAATATTGTACAACAAAGAACTAATCAAAGCGGAGAAAATCTCCCAGTGTAGTGCAAAAATCCAAGAAACTCGACTATGTCGTTTATCTCAACTTCCCTATAGCTAGGGGAATCTGTTCACATTTTTTGCCTCATTAACACAAGGCTACCGTTTTCTAATCAGTCAGTCGAGAAGAATTTAAAGTACTGAATATTCAAAGTGTATTGCTTAATGGCTTATCTCTGAAAACCAGAAGTATACAAGATAATGTCTGAGCAATGATGGTTTGAAAATTCGAAATTTTACAAAGAACATATGGGATCAGTGGCGCCTTTGCCACCCAAGCATTTATCAGCTTTTGATGGCTAGTAACTTGGAGATTTAATTAAGTTAAACTCAATTCTTTACCATTTTAGTGAAGTCAATTTGTAAATAGCATGCTTCTTTCTGTGAGCAAACTCGTATGTCTATATCCAGAAGAAAATGTAAACAATGCCATCACCTAGAATTGCCTCGTAGTTTGTGCACGAACTTAAAAGGAAGATTGAATGCAAACTGGGGCCAGTGGCTCGAAGCCTTGTTAGCGCTAACCGTTGCTTAAGAAATATCAAATCAAAATGTCTAGCTTTCTATGGTATTTAAAGCTGGTTAGCGCTGAACAAAGCAAGGTTGCCTCCACCTCTTTCCTTCTTTTCTTCTCTTGAACCACACCAACTTTCCTCTGGATCCACCTATCAAAATGGTCGACAATTTTTATTAGTCTTACGTTCATGGCATATGCCTGTTCAAGGTTCATTATCAAGAGGCACCTCCTGAATTGACAAGAGCATTGGATCCAATGCGCCTATCTCATTGATCAAGCAACATGAGAGAATATTGGTCTCAAGTCTTGACCTTAAGGGTCCGGCAACCGGCTTCAACATCCGTTGCGCAGTAATTTGACACAGAGCTTTACTCTATAGAGCGGTTTTCAATTGAGTATCAAAAGTAATTAGCGAATTACTTTGGTTTTGCATTACTTCACTCGATGATTAGTACAAAGTTCTCGCGCCATTTTTCCAACCAATCAGAACTGAAACTAAAACCAATCGTGGCTTGCGCGTGCACATTTTCCCGCGCTTTGGGTCGGCGACCGTCGTGTAATTACTTCGAGTTTTGATTGGTTTACTGGATTGTCTCCTTCCTTTTTGATCGGTCAAAGTAATTACTTTGGTTTTGCGACACTCATTTGAAAACCGCTTTAACTGTCAACTGAGCTGCATTTTGTTTTCCAGGAGAGATTCAAGTTGTCTTTGCGTAATATGTAGCTCTAATAGTACACAATATTGTTTTGGTATCGTAAATCATTATAGTGCTATGGTAGATGTCTTAGGTAAATAGACACCTGAGAAGAAATGTGGTTACTAGTAAAATACTAAACCTAGAAAGATTGAAGAAAATAAAAGGGAATCGAGAAACATTGGCTTCGAGGCTGACATGAAGTTTACTACAACTTCTTTTTTACAGCACGTTCAAGCGTGTACTCTGAGTGTCTGACAGCTTTTCATGAGAAACGTTCACTAAAGTTAAGCCCTGTCGGGCGCGATTAGTATTTGGATGGGAGACTTCAAAAAGTACGATTTGCTGTCAGAAACACAAAACCTAAAATTCTATTTTAACGCTCAAAAATGCGAACTAAGCAAGGTACAGATTTTTTTGCCTGCTTTATGCAAAACTAATATTGATGCAAAAGTAAATAAATATTGATAACCAGTTTTTTTTTAAGAATAAATCAAGAAAAAAAATTACCATCAGCAACAAAATTCGCGACAAGAAAACAACATCAATTTTGTGCTCCGAATATAAAAAGTTACCATTAGCAAAAAACAGTTTGGGAGATTTTTGCTATTGTACTTTTGGCTGCACAAGTAAATCGGAAAATCGAAAGTGACATTGATTTCAGCGGCCGCCTGTGATCAAGTTACCTTGCGTGTTACCAACAACTCAAGAAACAAAGGATACATCTGTGACTAAATGACGGCAAGACTCTGGGTTTTTGTTTTTGTTAGTTTGTTATTTTTCTTTCAACTGTTGTAAGAAATGGCAAGAAATGTTCGAATTCAACACAAAGATTACAATCGTCTATAAAACTCTCGAGGTTGACCATTGTTTCTGCTAAGTCAAAAATTCACCCTCCTAGACGAGGTTATATATCACCAGGTAATTCCACAGTTTTGGAAATTAGAAGCTGCTTTATTATCCATCGCAAATTCATGCCGATTTGGGGTTAAGCACGCTTCCAACAGACCTGTTTATTTTCGTGATTTATGCACGCGCTGCGGACCTGTTTGTCACCACGGAATTACACTCACTTAAATTGCTCACTCTTACAAACCGGTGACATAGTGTGCAGTGCACTTATAAAATGCCCTACCACAAAAATTAACCGCCGCAGACATGAGCTGCTAGAGTGCTTGATGGCACGATTACTAGAATATAAATCTGATGCAGCAAATTTAACTAAGGCGTCAAAGCTTTACCTTTAACAAAGTTTCAATGCATTTTGCCAACTGCAGACGTACAGCAGCACAATACTGCGTGTCCTTTAAACTCCTGGAAAATGAAAGAAAAGCAACCAAAAAGGGTAGTTTAAGGTTTCTATAATTTTCGACCTTCCCTGGACTTTCCTTTCTTTTGTTCTGAATAAAAAACACTCATCACTCCAACGATTTCCTTTTCATCAATGAAAAGCAATGCTAAATTTCCAAGGACTCTTGTATGCCGATACCTGAGAAGTAAGGGTAAAAGAAATGGAACCTTTACCGAGTAGGTATTCCTCTCCTGAATCCAGACCGAACTAGAGCTAAGAAATGCATTTCTCTGTCACCTTGACGAAGACACTAGACCAGAGTGTCGAAAAGTTGGATCTTCCAATTGAAACTTTTTAAGCTACATGTATCTTTTGATACAGACCTCTACTATATTCCTTTTATTCTTTTATTTCACAACTGGTATGGGCGTTTACAGTTGCTCCCCCTCGGCTCTCCATTGTAAACACCTTTACCAAGAGCCCATGATTAGGAGAGAACAAGTCCCATGCTAAACATATGTGACGGCATTTTTAAAGACCGATCTATTTTTAGACTACCTTTTCAGCAAAAAAACAACAAAGGCAGTTCCGTTTCGGTGATGCCATGACGTCAAGTTAGTTTCTTGTGATTGGTCATCGGGCTCCTACGGAAGTCTCATACGTGGGAAATTCAATTGAAAAATTAATCGGTCTGCGAAAAGGTCGTGACAGGAATATAGGGCTGCTGCTTGCTCCTGTCATGTGATGCCGAAGAGGGTAAAACAGGAGAAATAAGAGGAAAACGAGTTTTGGAGAAAGTCCGAATCCAACCAAAAAATCATATCAACCCACAAGTAATTTCGAACCTGGTAATGAACTTGGTAAATATGTTTGATCGAGTGGACGCTGAAGCACCCAGAATAAATTGACAGGCAAAATTGAAATACCATTTGCCTAAAAACAATCAATTTTAAATGTACCATACAGTCACACAACTGAGCATTTTTGCACGACACGCATCTCACTCCAACCTTACCAAAATGCCATTCGCATATGTGCAGCAATCTCTCTGGCCGATTGAAGACTTGAATCTATAACGTCCTGGTTACTGAGATGGGGTATAAGTTCTCTCAAGAGTTTGAGTCCTATACAGCAAACCTTCTGATCTTTTCTATGCTTTGACATGGCCTCTCTACATAACAGCAGATGAATCAATAAGAAAGAGGTTAAGCAAAGGCAACATTAGTAGAGTGATTTTCAATTGAGTGTCGAAAGTAATTAGCGAAAGTAATTGCTTTGGTTTTGCATTACTTCACTCAGTGATTGGTTCAAAGTTCTCGCGCTACTTTTTCAACCAATCAGAAGTGAAACCATACCCAATCGTGGCTCGCGAGTGCACATTTCCCCGCGCTTTGTGTCGGCTACGTACTTTGAGTTTTGATTGGTTTACAGGATTGTCTCCGTCCTTTTTGATTGGCCAAACTAATTACCTTGGTTATGGTTTTACGACACTCGATCGAAACTCGCTCTAACGTGCTATTGTAATCACTTCGCATCTGTTCCAAGCTTTTGAATATGACAAACGTGTGCTAGTTTCCACAGAATGAAAGTGGCACTCTCTGCTCTCGAATTTGCTTATTTCAATTTCTTTTTTGCAGGGGACGGAAAAGAATTGACCTCTTTAGCCGACACGTTTTTTTTTTTTCCATTTCAGACCACGCGATGTCCTCAAGTCCTCAAGGGAATATTCCTTTTGTTTATTCACAAGTTATTCGTACATAAGCACGTACATAAGCACGTACATAAGCACGTGCATACGCACGTGCATAAGACGACATTTGAAAGGAACTGTTCCCTAGAGTAACATGACGTGGACTGAAATGGGAAAACAAAACGTAAAAGCTTAAGAGGTTTTAAATTGTTTCAAAGTGTTAATTCAACCCCCGAGATATTTGCGAGATTTAGACGTTTTTCAGCAAGCGTCCATCGCCCAAGAGTAAGATTTACCCAAATTGGCCTTGTCCCCATACATCAGCGTCAGAAAAGTGTCAATTTTTTAACAAGTTTTGCTGGAAAACAAACAACAGATCAAATCGGCTAACTCAAAGTTGTACCCAATTCAAACCCTTTGGGAATAAAACGTTTTGTTTCAGGTATTTCCATATTATTTAAATGCCAGTGAATGCTACATTATAATACAACATTGAGATAGCCGATTTGGCCGACACTTTTCTGACGCTGACGGGGACAAACCTGGGGCCCGTTTCTCGAAAGTCCCGCAAACTTTTCGGGTCCGAAAAGCCATTTGCGAAACTGCCAACCGCTTGTTTTGGAAAGCCGATCTTCTAACATGTTTTCAAGGTAACTAAAAGAAACATGACTGTGAAGTTTGACTACTTAAATCCTCTCCGTTCGTGAGATACAAAAGGAATTGTGACACCCGAAAATGGCCCGGCAAAGTTTCGGGACTTTCGAAAAACGGGCCCCTGATACCAGATTCTTACTTTTGGGTGATGCAAAGACTATTCGTTTTTTGGTCAAACTGCAAACAGGAAATAGCAAACAGTAGGCTGCTGTTTGCCATGAAAAAAAAGGAAATTCTCTCATTCGACCTCATGAGAACTTACGTGATACCTGTAGCCGACAGGAAAGAAAAAAGCTAAAATTAAACATGTTTCTTTGAGGTTTGGAAAAAAGCAAATCTCAGCATGCCGTTTGCAGTAAACACGATGCTGCAACCTCTGTTTGTCTACCTTAAGCAACTCTAAAATCAAGGGTGTTTTTTTTCAAAGCAAGGGAACACTTCATTTCAAATCATTTCAGCACGAAATACAATTTGGAATAAAATTTTGTCACTGATTGACTGTACTCCTTGCAATGTTATAAAAAAAAAGTCATCCTTCTGATGATTAGAAGTTGTACGAGTTGCGCGTAGTTTCGTTATTCTTACAAGTGGCAAGAAGATGATCCACAACTTTTGACTGATAAATGGCCACCGTAACACATTTCCCTCTGAGACTGCGGAGACTTATTTTACAAACCTTGAATGGCTGCCGGCAATTATGAAACCTCGTATCTATTAAAATGGAGCACAAGTGGCTCGCATGCAGTCACCTGAACACGTTCATTAGCACTTCTAAGTGAGAGCTTGCCAGATGACTATCACTTGATGTCAAAGCAAATGCTACGGTAAAATACTGTTGATTGAAAAAAGATAGCAACGATATAAGTTTACGATAGTGAGCAGCCCATTTAAGAAAATTAAACTGAGTTATCTCGCTAAAGGGTCCGATCAAATGGATGCAAAATATTGTATCTGTTTCCTTCCTGTAAAAATACATACCAAATTGAGATCTCCTTCTTTGGCCACATTAAAATCCTAAAAACAAATAAAAGGAAAAAGTACTGTACACTATTCCGGCACTCAATGACGATGCATGGGACCCAAACAGATCACTTCAATTATGTCGAAACTACAACGCTTTAAATAAATAAAATTAGGTTCAAAATTCCGCATTGTCGCAGGTAACAATTCAAAGCTTATTGTACTTGCCAAAGATCCCCTTTTGTGCCACTTTTGAGGACAGAAAATGGTTTCAACCCAGGAGTTTCATAGCTTAATGGGATTTGATCGTCTGGTTGAACGTAGTCCTGAGAAAGACTGTTGGCAGTGACTGACGTTTCGACAACCTGAGCAGAAGTGGTCTGTAGAGCAAAAAGTTGCCAACCTCTACCTGCGCCTTACAAAAGATTACTTACCAGAAAACCTTAACTACAAACAACTTTTTCCTCGGATCAGCTTACAAACCTACTGCGACCTTCACTTACAAACCGTATCGCAATGCACCAATCACCACTCACCATCCTTACAACCTATCACATTACCTTTCCAACTACCAATCACAACACAGTTCAGAGCGTCAATTATGCATTCGTTTGAATTTCCAACCGTCTCTAAACTCTGAAAATGGCTTCTGCTCAGGTTGTTGAACGTCAGTCACTGCCAACAGTCCATCTAAGGATTCCTTTCACCGAGACGATCAAATTCCATCGAGGTACTTTTGAGGATGTTGGGATCACAATTGAGAGAAAAAACTTGAAGCTGTGCCAGACCATCTTTACAGTGTATTAATTGTCATTTCATTCATGACGTCGTTACCAACCAAGCAAAAATAGAATTGAGCCATGACTACAATAGGTTCGAGATGATAGCTGAGACCAAGCTCTATGTGCTTTGTTCCGCAAAATTTGGAGGCGTTAAAGATGTCTGCTTTCTTCTGACAACCACTACAAGTCGTTCTAAAAAAATTAGGGCAAGAAACTAAAAAAGTCAAAGTAATTTTCAATTGCTGTGTTGTCCTCTAAATTTTGCCTCCAATTTGCCACTGTTCATTGTCCAACTTATTGCTGTGGTGGCGAGAAATCTAACCGAGATTTAACGAACTACCGAGCTTACGAATGGAAAAATACCCTTCAAGCTACAAACCACAAAATCATCTTTTTTAAAGGGGCTTTGTCACGCAAAATGATGTAATTTCATGACACCCAAAATGTCCAAAAAGTACAATGATGAAACATCGCAATAACCACTTACAACTTTTAAACAAACATAAAAGAAATACATGTACAGCAAAGGAAAGAAGAGCATGGTTGGGCACAAATGGACAAGATTGAAACGGATTGCATTTGGTTATTATCTTGAAAAAAGTCGACCCGAAATTTTTCAGGTAATATGGCAAATCGCCTGGATAAAGGTCGTTTTTGCTCAGAATGCTCGTTTGTTTTGTAACAATAGTTTTATCAGTACAGGAATTCCACGTTACCATTTTAGAGTTTTAAACTCGTAATTAATAGCGTTTTTCACGGTTAGTTTTTCTCATTTGCATTACAATATAATCTAGCATGTATGTGAGGCAATTTCGGGCTATTTTGTAGTTTTAACCCGAAATTGCCTCGCATCCACATTAGATTACATTGTAATGCAAATGAAAAAAGCTAACCGTGAAAAGGGCTATTGAAGATTTCCCCTCAACACCATAAAATAACTTGACATAGCCCCTTTAAACTACTCACCTCAGACCTCAGAAAGTCAACGACTTTATTCTTGACTTCACTTGGACTTGGTTCGATGCCATAAACAGAATAGTCGTTGCCACTATGCAAAGACCAAACACAGAGAAATCTTGCAGAGCAGTCCCTCAGTGACGAATGAACTAAAAATGAGATACAGTGACAGTAAATAGAGATCTCCATGCCCTCATCTTATAAAAATTAATAATGAATGGCAACCACTTCCAATTAATTACGGGCGCACTCCATCGATGCACACCGTCAACGAACTCCGAACACAAAAGGCTCCGAGTGACTTAAATTCGACTGTATCCTAGTATAATTTCCCGGTTGTTCTCAGAAATAAACCTGTTCCTTCAGTGCTCAGTAATAAGAACAGTAATACTCCGACACCATGCAAAAACGTCTTAAAGCAAAATCAAGGAGTTTGGACAAACAATTTCGACAGTTTATTGGTTCTCTACTCTGCTCTGAGAGATTTTTCTCCAGGTACTCCTGTTTTTTCCTCTTCTCAAAAACCAACGTTTGATTTGATTTGCGTTAATTTGAGTTGATTACAATTTACAGTGTCCCCAATTAGTGCTTCACCGCTAGAAGACTAGACACTTAAATAAAGTTCATTATTATTATTATTTATTATTATCCAACCCGACTTTTACCATTTCCCGTAAACAAAAAACTTTGTAGTAAAGAGCGCTCATGGACAAAATTTATCCAGAATTAGTATCACCCAACTAGTGGACTAATGCAAATCCTGCATTTTGATTGGCTACGCTACAAGAGGACTATCATTAATAGTCCTCGAGTAGCGAAAAGCGTGACGCTTTCTTTCGTTTATTCCCAAATAAATATTTCTATTTGCTAACTTTATTATTGCCTTTTCTGTCCGACTAGTTGGGTGATACTAAAACAAGTAGACCCTTCGCCCTCAAGGGTCACGGGTCAATAGCCCATTCGGCTTCGCCTCATGGCTTATTGACCCGTGTCCCTTGCGGGCTACGGGTCTAATTGTTAATTATACAATACTTGCCAGATTTGACACTTTTCTTCTGTGACTGACTGTGTGTCCCTGCAGAACTGGCTGTAACCTCTTCACTGGAGGAAATATCTGATTCAAAGTCATCAAATCCATCCATTTCATCAAATGAGACCACGCTGGTGCTTTGACTCACAAAACTCCTCTCCGTAACATCTAGCCGACTGCAATTTGCTGAGGCAGAATATCCCCACTAGAGGAAACAAAACGATACCGAGAAAAGCATTAATCATAATTGTTCTGTAGAATGTTTTTTTTTTCAGGGTATGCATCAATGACCCTAAAAGCGGTATAAGACGAAAATACAGCTCTAGTTTGATATAATTTTATAAAGATCAATGGCTTACAGACCAAACCCTTTGGGAATAAAACGTTTTGTTCCAGGTATTTCTATATCATATAAAATTGTGAATGCTACATTTTAATGCAAATACAATACTCAAAAAATATTAACCCCGGGAAATTTGAATTGGTGCAGCATTGAGTCAGCCGATTTGGTCTGTTGCCCTTATCCGATTTCAACACGAGCTTTTGAGAGAGAACTATGATAGACCGGACCTGCCAATTACAGAATGATTGTTTGACTGTGTGCTTTTGTTGAAGCATGTTGAGACCTGCTGTAATTTTACAATTAAAGCGATTTTCAATTGAGTGTCGAAAGTAATTAGCGAATTGCTTTGGTTTTGAATTACTTCACTCAGTGACTGGTTCAAAGTTCTCGCGCCATTTTTTCAACCAATCAGAAGTGACACCAAAACCAATAGTGGCTTGCGCGTGCCATTTTCCCGCGCTTTGTGTCGGCTACGTGTAATTACTTCAAGTTTTGATTGGTTTACTGGATTGTTTCCGTCCTTTGTGATTGGCCAAAGTAATTACTTTGGTTTGGGTTTTACAACACTCGATTGAAACTCGCTCTACTCTCAAAGGCCAGACGACAACACCGGGCAGTTACGTCCCCGACTATTCTCGAACAGTGTGTCAGTTCTTTAACATCCCACAGAATTATTTACGAACAAGCGTTGTGAGATGGGTCCTACGGTTTTTGGTCCTTAGTCCAGGTTTTGTCCGTATCCGAGAAGACTTGAAAGTTACCAATCGCAGATGGAATTACCGAGAAAACAATTGCTCTCCTCGTTATTTTACAATGCGACACGCCTTACCGTGGCCACCTACTAAAGTTTTTTACAAATTATCCGCCAACAGGTAAGCGCTTTCCGAGCCAATGACCCAACACGCCGGAGCTTATCCCCGGTTTCCGTAGCATTAAGCGACTAGGAGTATTTTAAAATCCCCCCTGGATGCTAGTCCATCGCAGGGTTACCCCCAGCATTTCACCGGTACCCATTTATACAACTGGGTGAAGAGAGGCACCGTGGGAGTAAAGTGTCTTCCCAAGAAAACAACACAATGTCCCCGGCCAGGACCCGAACCCGGACCACTCGCTCCGGAGTCGAGCACA